>NC_142382.1:19085000-19267500 GCF_059441005.1 Hippichthys cyanospilos
ATGATTTAAGATCATATTAAGGACAGAAATAGTAAATACAGGTCACAAAGCCTTCTTCTTGTGTTTTTTCTTGCTGAATGGTCATGATCAGTTTCCATTACAATAACAACAAAACAGAAACAACAGATGTAGTTAAAAGACAAACTAAGATTGCCTTAAGCCATTAGATTTACATGGACATGGAAAGATGTTCCAAAATAAGCCCATAGAAGAGCAAACTATTACTATTTTACATTATTGTTATTCTAACTGTAGATTTAGAATGTTTTTTTTTTCCAATTGCTGTCGTCAGGCATGATTTTACCATAATCAACACTGATCAAAGCTGATTATAAATTACATTCATATACTAGAAACTGGATCACTAATTAGGTTCATGCTGTCCATGCAAAATCTCTACTTAAATTAAGCTTAAAGTTTGAGCCAGGAAAAAGGATATGGAAGTAATTTCAACCATAAAACAAAAGTGGAATATGAAAGAAAAACAACTCAAGGACAAATACACAGCAAATGCCAAAATATAACAAAAATAAATTATTGATATCTACCAGACAATGGAGTGTGTTTACCATGGTGTATTTGATGCCTGATTGCTTTGCAGAAAGGTGAAGCAGGTTACAGATGAACTTAAGTAGCAACAATTTATCAGTGAATTCAAACAAATAAGATAAATACAAACGAGTGTAAAATAGCAAACTTTCCAGAAAAAAAATAACACAAATATATCTTGTACAATTTTGATGAAGGTGGATGCTAAAATGTTTTTAAAGACACAAAAACATTGTTAAAATTTTTATAATCACTATCACATGATATGATTCCAATATGCCCAGGGTGTGGTGACACATTATTATAGAAAAGGGGCATTGCTAAAGAAATAAAATAACTTAATTGAAAGGCTACATGGGACAGATGATTTGAACCTTTTTTTTTTTCATTTTACTCTAGGTGGGTGAGGATACTTGCCAATACTACACTGTAAGGCTCTCATTACATACAAAACAATATATACAGCATCTTTTCCAGAGTGATTCTAACATTACATCCACTGCATCCATTCATTTTCTATAGACGCTTATCCTCACTAGGGTTGCTGCTGCCTATCCCAGCCATATTTGGGACACCCCTAGATTTGTTGACAGCCAATCATAGGGCACACAGAGACAAACAACCATGCAAAATCACAATCACACCTAAGGGCAATTTGGAGTGTCCAATACAGGCCAAACCCCATACAGGAAGGCCAGGGTGAGCTGAATTGCTCCCCGGGACCTCTGATCTGTGAGACAGACGTGCTAACCACTTTGCCATCAAATTTAAATAATCGTTCTAGTCTATTAAAGGGAGTTGTGTGTGTTACATGATTATTCAGATGTTTCCCATCTTGAAACTGATTTCTAGTGTATAAATCGTAGTGTAAATCGTAGAATTAAATAAGGGACTTGTTTTTAGCCTTATTCAATGCTTATGTGAAAGCAAGCTGGAGGCCTGCAGTTTTTCAATGTCCATTCTGTGTTTCACTACAATTACAGAATTCAATCCAATTCCACTCTGACCTTGTCACATGGTACATTTTATTTCAAGGCCTTACCTGCCGGAGGTTGCGGGTCACTTTGACATCATGCCATGAATTGTCATTGAACTTCCCATTGACGGGCTCAACAATTGCTTCAAAGGCTCCAGAGCCCAGGTTGATCACAAGGGAGACAGCACCATCCTTCAGTGCCAAGTTGACATAGTCAGCCGATTTGCCAGTGTGAAGAATGAGGCCATTGCGCTGCCATGTCTTGAAGGAGAGTGTGATCTCATCACTGCTGCTCTGGATTGGGTTTTGAGAGAGGTCGTAGCAGAAGTATTCAGAACCACGGAATGTGGCCACGTTCTCTTCCCTTGCTGTGGTGAGTAAAAACATAACAGATGAGGGATCACTCGACCTGTGTTATTTCACACTAACGATACAAAAATCTGACAAAACTCTGTAGGAATCCATGGGCCTGCCAACTATTACAAGTCTATGACAGTGTTGGGAGTAGCTGGAGAGTAATGCATTACAAAAGTAATATAATTATTGTTGACTGTGCCTTTTGAATATCACTATGAGTGATGGTGTCTGCAGTCCGTGCTCCAACTGGGGATCCAGAGCATAAGTGTGTCGAGCATTACAGCTGGAATCGCCACTGATTGGTTTAAATTGCATAAAATAAATCAATCATATAACTATTACAAGTAATATCCCTTATAATACAAAAATGTTAGTTGATGCAAACCAGTATGACTATCAACACAAAACATTTGCATATGCAATAAGGAAATACCTAGCGCAAACAAATATGATAATGAGCTAAACATATACAAGGAAACACGAAATACCTAGCTGAGGATAAAAACTAACTTTAGCTAGCATGTTATCTATAGTCACAAGTTGGTCAAACAAATGACTAATATTGGGCATATTAGTATAACTGACAACATTTCAACAAAGAAAACACAACTCACAGTGACTTGTGGGCCAGATCTCACAAAGAGAAGGAACATGTGTGCACTGACAGCAACTACTCCCAATTGAAACGACACCGTCCTTCCCCACCACAAAATGCACTATCAACAGCGACCAGAGGCGGCACCAAATGTCACGTTCTGCTATGGGTTTTGTTGAGTTTTTGGGTTGTTTAGCCATTTAGTTTGAATACTTTCTTCCCCGCATCTGCCTCGCCTCCCTGTCTATTAGTTTGATCTTGTCCACCTGTCGCCTGTGCGTTCCTGCCCTAACGTGTCACCCAATCAGCTTCCCCTGCCTCTTGTTCTCTCCCAGCTGTTTCGCGTTGTCTTGTAAGTAGCCTTGTGTATTTAGTTGTAGCCTTTTCACTGTTAGTCGTCGGATTATTGTTATGGTAACCCTCACATCCTCGCTCCCTCGTCTACAGTCACTCCGGTTTATCGATTGCCCTTCCCCGTAAGTTTAGTTCTCTCATTGCTTTTGTACTTTGCCCAGTTTTTGTCTGTTTTTGTTCCTGCCATCTTTTGTTCATTAAAACGGTATTTTTGAGCACATCCTCTCCTGGCTTCCTTGCTCCTCGCACCCCCGGTCCATCCTCCCGCACACCCGCATTCAACTCGCCATGCCCCGCCGTGACACCAAAAAACCAAGACTCAGCAAAACAAGACACAAATCTGTAACCGTTAAAAGATAAACCAAATCCATTCCAAAACACCCAAAAGATTTCACAGACCCCCTGCAGTCAGGCCACGGACCCCCATGGGTCTGCAGACCCCACTTTGAGAACCACTGCTCTAGCGTACTTCTACATTATTATTATTATCTACTAGCACTATTTAATTATTTAACTTTTTAACTAAGTAACCTGCTGTTAAACTACTATCCAGTCTACCTGGGAATAGTTGAATAAGGGGAGAATCGTCACTTAATTTTTTTCCTCACTTAAAGCACTGACAGAAGTGTGATAATGATTGTGTATGACATTATTGTTCCTCAACAATACAACAATGTAACAAGCAATCATGGCTTACATGTTTTCTGCGTTTGGGTGCAAAACTGTGATTTGTTTAACAATTGCTAGCCTGCCAAAATTTGTTGCAAAGCTAATTGATGCCAAATATCTGGCTGCAGGTGAATTTAACAGCCCAGCCTCTTGGGACCAATATTCCCCTCTAGTTATCAATGCGTCTGAGCATTCATACAAACTCCCTGAACAGGCATTGGACCAAGGTGAGCAACTTCTGCCATGCACACAGTGTCACTGTGCGCAGGAGTATATCCAGGGGCCCTGGACTAAGCCAGTGAGCTCATTCGCGGCTTGTGCTTTGTTGACGCAAGGAACGGCAAGATATCAACTTTTAAACATATGTGTGGACCCATAATGTGCTTTTGCGTACTTATCCCGTCATTTATGAAGGGATAGTCTCTCAACTCTGCACATCACTGTTGTTAGCTGGCTAACCTGCACGGGGTGTACAGTATATGCAAGGGACATTTCTGTCAATGCGTTTGATTGGATGCATAGTCTGTGTATAGTGAAACTTTTCGTATGATTGGCTGGACGCTTGTCACTTGCTGTCACGATGCAAAATGGTATCATTGGGCTAATTAATCAGATAAGAGGTCTAATATTAGATATTATTTAATACGTTTATATTGAATTTTGTTTCATGTGCAGCATAGCTTTTCTTGCGCGATGAGAACGTGCGAGCAGTGCGTATTTGCACACGCATGCAGTTTAGAGGGAACACTGCTTGGGACCCTGCCTCTCTCACCTGTTCCACTGCAACTCCTTTGATTTCAGGTGCTGCTTTTTTCCATCTCATCCCATTGTTTTTTTTCCCTCCAGAATCTCTATTAAGACGTCGATTTGTTTTCTCGCCCATCGTTGAACCCGAGTGTTTATGTGACCTTGGTTTTTGCTATATGGCGAGGACAAAATTCTGTGTTTGACTGTCTTTGTCGGACCCTCCTGTAATTGTGAGGACCATATTGGTGGATCCCACAAATTCAGACCACTTTTTGAGGGTCAAGACTTCCCTTTAGCATATGTTTATGTACAGTAAGTGGATATTGGTCAAGGTTCGAGTAGGGTTTAAGCAATCTGTTGCGCTCATTAAAGATAGCATTAGGCACTAGGAAATGCATTATGTCAATGGATGTCCCCACTTTGAAATAAAAAAACCTTGTATGTGTGTTCAAGTGTGGTAAAGTCATTGGTCAGCCGTCAGACCCAGCAAGGCCTCCTCTGCTGGCCTAACATAAGCTGACATCATTATCATAAATATAATAAAAGTCAATTTCATTTTTTATTAATTTTTACTCTCTCTCTCTCTCTCTCTCTCTCTCTATATATATATATATATATATATATATATATATATATATATATATATATATATATATATATATATATATATATATATGATAATGATGTCAGCTTATGTTATAGTGCATTTCAGTGCTTAATTCAAACTTGAATTGGTTAGCCATGGGTCTCAAGATTGCGAGTGATGTTAAAGAGAGTATAAAGATGATTAATATAGAAACTAAAGGAATATAAGAGTTTGAGCTTAAAGTGGTTCATTAGATGTTGCTACATTCTGTGTATGAGAGTGTGAGACTGTAAAGTGAACAAAACAATATGGGGTGCAAGGGAGTAGAAGAATGGAATGTTTCAGAGCAAGCGGTGCTGGTCGCGGGGACGAGATGGCCTTGGCACCTGGTGAAAAACAACTTTGAGGAAAACTACAACCAGGAGGAGTAAGCAAGCAATTCTGCAGGGGAAGAAAGACCAATGAGAGCAAGCTAAAGTTAACAACAGTATACACATAGCCAATAAAATAATGCCAGGATGCCTTTGTTGATGTTCCATTTGCATATTGTGTGGTATAACTCATTGCTGGGCAACTCGGATGAGAGTACGTCTGCTGGTGGCAACAGCGGCGTACAGGGCTGTATTGAGAGGGACCCGAGACCCAGGTGCTTGTATTAGATCTGTGTGTTAGGAATAAATCCACTCGTGTGTGAAAATGCCGGCTTCCTGATACCTTTCTATTGCAGAACGAGCGCGCAAATTGTTGGATGAGTGGCAGTTGGGTAAGGTCACAAATTGGAGTCAGATTACTAACTTGAGTTTATGTTGAATTAGAAATAAAATTCCAACAATTTATGGTGACCCCGACGTGATGCAAGAGAGGTAAAAGAAGTCTGGGACTTCAAGAAGTCTGGGACTTCATGAAAAACCACAAGAGTCTGGGACTCGGGTCTGGGACCCACGTCCACACCAGGTGACGACCTGATAAAGAAGCCACACGTCCGACCGTCTTTCCTCTTGGCGCCACAGTGAAACAAGGTAAGCAGATTCCTTTTCAAATTCTGCACATTGGCAACGCTAAATTATAAGAGGAAGGAGGAGCGGAACGGCGTAAAAGTGTAAAAGTGTGGACGATAGTAGGGTATAAAATCTGGGATTTACCTACTAGAATAGTTTGGAACTATTCGTGGTTACGATACGGTTTAAAATCTGGGATTTACGTATCAGTGTGGAAGCGTGAAAGTGTGTGAGTGTGAAAACTAAAATTGTTCTGTGTAAAAAGTGATTGGGACACACACGGGTGGATTTCAGGATGGCGGATAAGAGGGAGTGTGATAGGGGTCTCGGGTGTGGCACTTCAGACGAACGGACTGAAGTCTGGTCGGAGATTAATGGTCATTACGCTAAACTGGAATCACAGTAGATTAGTGGAACAGAAAGTAAGAAAATTTAAGTAAGAAAAAGTAAATTTAAGAATTTATGTAAGAAAAAGTAAGAAAAAGTCAGAAGTTGTTTCTGAAATTAAAGAAGGATGAATTGTTTTGTGGAGAACCTGGAACATGGGACATGTCGAAGTTAGCGCGGCAGTTACAGAAAAAGGAATGCAGAATGTTGTAAATTTGGTTGTGAAAGTTATGGTGGAAGATGGCATAAAACAATGGATGAGTTATGGAGAGAACTAGAAAGTCAGTTGTTGGCATGTGTGGAAAAGAAGATGCAAAAAGTAAAACAAGCAAAGTGGAAAAAGTGTGGGTGAAATGGAAGGAGGATAAAAAGGTTAATAGAGATAAATGTACATTTGCACATTTGGCTAAGGCTTTCAAATGGCAGAAAGGGAAGTCATTGCAGTGGAAAAAGAGTTGAGGGAGAAGATAGAGGAAAGTGGATGGACAAAGAGGAGAAATTTAACCAAAGAAAAAAAAAAGGAGTATGAAAAGTTGCAGTGCAATTTGCATGAAATTTGTTTGATGATGACTGCTGTGGCTGCTGGTCAGGAGGGAAAAGAGGGTCACTTTGACCCGCCATTGGGTGTTACAAAACAGGGCAGGATCGCTGCACCCCTGAGCACACTGAGCCATCCCAAACTGCATCTAATGGTCAACGAGTAACTTTGTAAGCCTCAGTTTACGAACTGGGTGGGGAAGGAATTTTTGTAGAGACTGCAAATACTGAAAGGACTGACGGACTAAAACTTGTTGTAGAGGACATAGGCGGGGGAAATCGACAGGAAATCGTGGTGACTGACCAGATGACCCCCAACTCAAAGACATACAACTGGACAGAGCAGTTAGACAGGCGAACTGTGGACAATATGCATCCCAAGATCCAGAGTGGTTGTCCTTAGTGGACAAATTTAGAGCCAGTATGAGGAAAAAAAAAAAAAAAACAGACACAGACATAGAGACAGGGGAGGGGGAACCAAATTGTTTGATTTCACACTCCCCCCTCCTACTGACTCCTAACCTCTTGCCACATACATGTGACGCGCACACTCAACAGAGGATGACTGGAGAAGACAAGCAACAAATGACAACAACTGTTTGACCACTAATTATGAAAAGAGTCAGATCAGACCTCAATCTGAATTTCAAACTAGACCATCTGATAGATATACCTGACCAATGAGAAATTACCCCATGATACCAGCCCCTCGTGGGTTAGTTTATCAAGAAATGACGTTGGAAAATTTAGATTTTTTGCAGAAGATGCTCCCCGCATTAATGGGCGGCTCCAAGCCCTGGATCCAAGCTTTCAGGAGACACACTGATGGTATGAATTTGGCTTGCGGCGACATGGTAAGATTAATCCAGGCATGTTGTTCCTCAATTCACCAATCTGACGAAGTCCTGAGGCATTCTGGCCTCAATATGGTTGAACCTGATTGGTTGTTTGCTCCTTTCACCATGCGACTGTTTGCTGTGCTCCAGGATCTCTTTCCTTCTTCCGCGTCAGCCGTAGCAAAACTTCCAGACTTGAAACCCACCATGGATCCCGCTGCACACCTCAGTGCTTGCCAGACCGCGTTGACAGATAAGACCAGTTCACATCCATCTTGCGACAAGCCGCTTTGTGTGATTTGTAGACATGTGCATCTAGACACACTTTCCATGGAGGTCAGGGAGAAGCTTTCTGAAGACCCTGATCTGCTGGAAGGTAATGACGGTTATTTTAATCAACATGTGACTCACCACGTAAAATTATATGTTCACAGGCAAAACAAATCGGATGAGGGAGTGTAAAGAATGCAGGACGGCTTCTGAGACTTCAATTAGCACAAGCGCAGAAAAAAAAAAAAAAAAAAAAAGCAATGGACACAAAGTCCAAAAAGGGGGTGGCAGATCAACGGATGTGGATGGTTGAGGGACGGCCGGCGAGAGGCAGAGGGGCGTGTTGTGGAAGGGGGAACACCAAAGGAGGTCATGGCGGCTCTCGCCAAGCTCCAAATCAAGGCTGCTTCAGGTGTGACGGTATGGACCATTGGTGGAGACAGTGCACGTTTCCTTGGCTAGAACAAAGCCAGCACCAGGGCCATCCTCCCCCGAGGGGAGACAGAGGAAGACAACCTCCACGAAGCAAGGACTTGGGCAACGTGGCCCTGCTCCCTGGCGACAGCAACAACTGAGCAAGCTACACCAGCAGGCGGTCATCAGCCACCTCTATGCAGATGACGATGACTGGGCCAAAGATGGGTTTTGTTGGTCTTCCCACAACTCTACCTGTCTCCACACCACAAAATGACTTCTATTGCTGGACAAACTCTCACCCACCACTTGGTGTTGACTGAAAATCAAACACCCATTCATCGCATGTGGCAAGACCTATGAACAAAGACACAAGCAGCCATCTACATGAACTAAAGGAGGGAGGGAGTGTCTACTTGACGTTCCTGCGGTGAAAACCCTGAATCGACTTGTTCTCCTCCTGCCTCAGCCGACTCTCTCCATCTCACATTGTTGTATGCCTGCAACAATGATTTAATTATTAGGAAGCATTTCAAACAATCAAAGGCGATGAGTGGAAATTGACTAGTCATCACATTTTTGTGGAGAGACGAGGCATTGCGACGTACACATCACTGACAGATAAGCGATCTCAATTGTTCATGATAGGTGAGTCATTCACACCACACATAACTGGCTGTAGGAGCAGGCTGGGAGGCACGTGAACTGGGACCCATGGTGTGGTAATGCCAATTGGCCAGTGATCGAACACAAGGTGAAATTTCCTTGGTAATGTATTCCCAGAGCACTGAATGTTTTTGTATCCAGGTTGACGCTGTGGATCCTGGGTTGCTGGAGCATGTCACACGCTCTCGATTTCACGGCAGGGAGCTCGCGGACCACGAGGACGCCGCTTCGCTTTTGGACAAGTTGCCGGACTCGTTGTGGTCCGGGGGCCCCGCTGACATAAGTTTTTGCCACCCCGTTCTTCCGGTATCATTCAAAGTGACACATCATCATTTTGGAGTGCTCCAATGCACATGCAAACCTAAGTCGGCAGGTCGCATTACTAACACTCTTTAGGGACTGTGTGAGGTCGGAGTCCTTGAGTTATCGGACTCCTCTTTCCACACTCCCATTCTCCCAGTTTTGAAAGCGGATTGTGTAAATTACCATATGGCATTTGACTTTAGGAAAATTAACAAAATTACTGAAAACGCCTTGCATTCTTGTGCCGCTATCAAACATCGCTGTTTGAGCAGGTTGAGCCCGACAATGCAATAGTTCACTGTGATTGATTTGGCTAATAAATGTTTTTGCCTGCTACTGGTAGAAGAGTACAGACAATATATTGCTTTTAGATTTAACGGTTGTACATTACAATACACACACGTCTCCCAAGGCAGGAGGCTAAGCTCTGGGATTTTCAAAATAAGTATTTGCGCGAAGTGCAACAAACGGAAGAGGTACCGGAGGGCGCTATTTGATTCAATATGTTGACAACTTATTAATTGGTGAGTTGGCTTAAATCCGTTTAACAACTACTCCTTTATATCTTACTCGACTTGGTGAATTGGGGTTCTAAGTGTCACAGAACAGGTTACAGTGATGCTGACGACAAGTGCAATTTTTGACATGACTGCGTTGAGATGACGCCAGCGACCATACAGTTGATTGAACAGGCTGTGAATAATGAGAGAAAGAGAGGGCGGGGAGAGCAGCAGGGGAGTGTGGAGTCGCCCGTGCGGACGCCAGGGGCGGCGCTAGCAGGAGACGGGGGCACCACTAGCGCAGGGAGTAAGAGGACTCCGAAGCTGATGAGGGAGGAGGCATCGCGGAAGTTGTTTGATGGACATAGGGTGCTTTCCCGGAAGTGGACTGAACCTCGCTGGAAAGGACCGTTTAGGGTTTTGGCTAGAACTTCACACGCTGTCCAATTGGAAACTAAAGGACGAAAGTGGTACCATTACTCACAGTTGCGTGCGACCCCAGACTTTGTGCCTGCCAATGGTGAGCTTAAAGGTTGACCGCCCGGACGGGCAGGTCAAGAGAGGGAATGTGACGATGGCGAGAATTGGATCAATGTCGGACTCGAAAGTGTCTGAACAAAGACGACGACGATGCAAATGTTTAACTTTTTTGACTATTTTGCTTGCTGGCTTGTGCTTTGTGTGGACTATGTTGGCGTTTGAACATATGGTGCGGGATGACAGAAGTGATGGAGCCAAAGGAGAACGAGTGATGGTGTATCATTCCTGCAATGGAACGGTATGGTATGAAGCAGAGCAAGAAGGTGGTAAGACGCTGACACAGACACAACAACTACTGCTACATCTGAAGTGTAAACAACTGACACAGGTATTTCTATGGTCACTAATAATTGGCTCCTGATGGCTGAACAGGCCGCTAACAATACTAACGAGAATTGTTTGGTATGTTTAGGTGCAAGACCAGTTTTGAAAATCATGGCAGCAACTGCTGTATCCAAAATCTGTCTCTTTGGTTTACTGTATAACAAGACTCTCCAAGGAGAGTGCAGCCAATTGGACTCGGCCTTTCCACTGACACATATGGAAAAGAATAAGCCCATTTTCGACACCCATGTTGCACAACAAAATTTCACCTGCCTAAAGTTAAATGGGACGGGCCCTGGGATTGGAAATATGCAGGAGTCATGGTGTAATGAAAATGTGTCTTTGCCAGCAGGAATTCCTCTCGCTCGTGCTGATGTTTGGCTGTGGTGTGGAGCGAAAGTGTTGTACGATAGGCTTCCCCCCAATGCCTCAGGTAAGTGCGCCCTAGTAACGCTGATCATGCCAATTAGTGTGACAGCATTAGACATGGCCAGAATAAATTGGGAAGGTGTTGGACGGTGTGGAAGAATCCCCTTCCTGGTGAGGAAGAAAAGGGATATGCAAGAATGGTTGAAGGAAGGAGACCCCACGTACATAGATCCAATTGGAGTTCCGAGAGGGGTCCCTGATCAATATAAATTGGTGGATCAAGTGGCGGCAGGATTGGAGAGTATTTTCCTGTTCATTACAGTAAACAAAAATGTGGACCGGATTAATTATGTCCACTTCAATGTCCAACGATTGGCGAACTTCACCACCTCGGCACTCGAGGCAGTGCATGAGCAATTGGCAGCCACGTCTCCTTATGGCATTAAAAAATAGATTGGGTTTAGATATAGTGTTAGCTGAAAAAAGAGGAGTGTGTGGTATTTTGGGGGATCGGTGCTGTACTCTTGATTCCCAACAATACGTCTCCTGACGGTCGCCTTACTAAGAAGGCATTGGAGGGTCTGCGCACGCTAAGTAACAAAATGAAGGAGCACTCAGGTGTGGACACCAGTTGGTACTGGACTGGTTAAACGTCTTTGGCAAATACAAAAGCTTGATTGCATCAGTACTGATTTCTATTGCTGTGTTTGCCGCTATTATGGTGTTATGCGGATGTTGCTGTATTCCATGTATCAGATCATTAACTGTTAAGACAATTGAACGCACGTTGGGGCCACTTCCTCCGGGTGGCCAGTACATGATGATCCCTCAGAAGGACCCCCCAGGAGGCGGAGACAGCTGTGGCCCTCCGGGAGTCCGGGATGTGAGTATGTGAAGGCGGCTTCAGGGAGCTGAGGCCATGAGGAGGGAATAAAATTTTCTACTGATTTTTTACTAGAATGAAATTTTGTACTGATTTTTAATTTTTTACTATGTTTTAATTGTTTACTGATTTTTAGCTTATGGCAATTGATTTTAGCTCGTGTTTAACAATAAAACAAGGTTTTCGAGTGATGACCTCAGTCATCTGAGGTCATGAGAGGGAATAAAGGAATATGAGAGTTTGAGCTTAAAGTGGTTCATTAGATGTTGCTACATTCTGTGTATGAGAGTGTGAGACTGTAAAGTGAACAAAAAAATATGGGGTGCAAGGGAGTGTAAGAATGGAATGTTTCAGAGCAAGCGGTGCTGGTCGCGGGAACGAGATGGCCTTGGCACCTGGTGAAAAACAACTTTGAGGAAAACTAAAACCAGGAGGAGTAAGCAAGCAATTCTGCAGGGGAAGAAAGACCAATGAGAGCAAGCTAAAGTTAACAACAGTATACACATAGCCAATAAAATAATGCCAGGATGCCTTTGTTGATGTTCCATTTGCATATTGTGTGGTATAACTCATTGCTGGGCAACTCGGATGAGAGTACGTCTGCTGGTGGCAACAGCGGCGTACAGGGCTGTATTGAGAGGGACCCGAGACCCAGGTGCTTGTATTAGATCTGTGTGTTAGGAATAAATCCACTCGTGTGTGAAAATGCCGGCTTCCTGATACCTTTCTATTGCAGAACGAGCGCGCAAATTGTTGGATGAGTGGCAGTTGGGTAAGGTCACAAATTGGAGTCAGATTACTAACTTGAGTTTATGTTGAATTAGAAATAAAATTCCAACAAAACAAAGCTGGAGATTATCAAGAAATACGAAGAAGACTAAGCTATCCTATCCTAGCCGAGGCTAGGCTAGCCTCACTATGGAATATGGCCAAAACATAATTAATATACTTTTTGTCATTTTATTTTGCTCATATTCAATTAATGAAATCACGTGTAGTGATATGTTTTAATTACTGAAGGTTTTTTTTTTTATGTTTGAATAGCCTTTTTAGAATACGATTAAGGTGAGGCAATAGCCAGTGATGCATACATGTGATTCCCCGGTTCTCCGGCCATGACAAGGGTTACTGGATGGAGGACCCAAGAGCACACACAGGTAGGTGGATTTAGCAACTGAACCGTTTATTTATCGCGAGATACTTGCTGAGATGGAGGCTGACGAGAGTGGCTTGCTGTGGGGGGACTGTCGGGGAAGCGGGACCGTGGCGGGCGATCGGTCGAGCAGGGACGGAGCTGGTCAAGAAGGTATGGGCGTATTCAGCCCACAGGAGGTGGGTGGACCAGGACAGCAGTTTCTGTGAGGCCAGACATCAGAGGGCAGTTTCAACTTCCTGGTTAATCCTTTCAGTCTGACCATTGTTCTGGGGGTGGAACCCGGATGAAAGGCTGGCAGTTGCCCCAAGCAGCCGGCAAAACTCTTTCCAAAATAAGGATTTGAACTGGGGGCCTCTGTCTGAGACCACGTTGAGGGGTAACCCATGGGGCCGGAAGACATGATTCAGGAGCAGTGTTGCTGTTTCCTTGGCGGATGGGAGTTTTGGGAGTGGAATGAAGTGGGCCATTAAGCTGGCCATAAGCCACCAGGTGGTCGATGACTGGGTTTATGTTGGTTGCAGACTGGACAGGCCTTGACAGATTCACGTACATCCTATTCCAAGATGGGCCACCAAAAACGTTGTCTTCAGACATCTAATGTCCGGTGAACCCCGGGGTGACAGGTCAATTTGGAGGAGTGAGCCCATTGCAAGGCCTCAGAGCGCAGGAGATAGGGGACAGGCAGACAGTTGGCATGAGTTGGCTTCTGGCGGCTGACATTATTCTCTCCTCAATGTCCCAGGTGAGGGTTCCAATGATGCATGAGGACGGAAGAATCGGATCTGTTTATTTGCTCAGGTAATCCATGTGTTCAAACTGTCTGGAAAGGGCAAGGGAGTATGTGCAAGGCCAAGTTGGGTCACCAACTCTCTGCTGATAATGTTTGCATCAGCCCCGGATTCAACCAGAACCCCCAGGACATGTGTGCCACCAGAGAGGACCACGGACGAGACTTTTGAACAAGGGGAAGAAAAGCGAGCTTGACCCAGCCATATCCCCTGATCTATTACCTTTCCACAGCTCAAGCAGGCCCATCCCCAGCTCAGCGCTGGCATAGCTGAGCCCAAAAACTTTCTGGAGTTCCGCTGCGAACGCTTAAAAGGAAGTGCAAGCTGGAGACTGCTTCCTCCACTCCGCCGTTCCCCACAAGCGGGCATGGCCAGTAAGGTGATTTACAACGAACGCTACCTTTACTTGTTCGGAGGTGAGGGACAGGGACCAACGAGGGAGTGGTTAGTGGCAGCTGTGATGTTTGGCACTGATTGGCAAAGAAGGGGAGCAGGTGTGTTGAAGGAGAGAATGGCAGGGACCGACTGATGGATTGTGACAGGCCATGGTGCTGGCCATGGTGTTGGACTAGGTAAGACATCACTAAAGTCTGAAGTATGAAAATACATGGACTGCCAATGTTTTTACACAGTATATATGTATATCAGTGGTGGTCCGTGACTTTCACACATACGCCTTTTGTGATGTTAGACTCATGAATAAATACACCTCATGAACATACGTATGCATTACTGGGCTACATAGGCTATTTTCCAGAGCTTTTAAATGTAAATAAACCCACATCAGCCATTGAAACTTTTCATTTAACGTGATGCTGTCAAAACTTAAAAATAAATAAATAAAAATAAATATCCATGAAATTTTATGATATTCAACTACGCCTTTATCGCCAAAGCCAACACTGCGTAGCTTGGTTCTTGAGCATAGCACCGCCTTCTTGCAGTGAGCGTCTACTCATGTCACGTTCAACATGAGGCCTCTAGATGCTGATCTTATGACTCGATTGGCATTTGCAGCAGTCTATTAAAAATATGGAATCGTTTACATGTGTCTATGCCCACAGCAAAGAAGGCCCGCAACTGTTAGCAAATTCCCTAGCACCTCCGTGAGCTGACAGATTATTAACAGCCTTGTGTCACAAGATAGATGGATTCTAATTGGCTAAAAACTCCAACATAAAACTCCAACACTAGAAGGAGCGTAACAAAATGGATATAATATTACACGAAGAGAACAAAATATGGAGAATCATGGCGTGATATTTGACTGAACTCTCTCTTTTTGGACACATTAATAACATGACAAGAACGGCGTTTTTTTTTACCTTCGCAATATAGCTAAAATTCTTCCTTCTTCCTATTCTTTCTCCTAGCGATGCTGAAACATTAATTCATGCATTTGTTACGTCGCGCCTAGACTATTGTAACGTTTTGTTTTCTGGACTTCCCATGTCCTGCATCAAAAGCCTGCAGTCTGTACAGAATGCAGTAGCGAGACTATTGACAAGGACGAGAAAGTTCGATCATATTACTCCGATTCTAGCTGACCTGCATTGGCTTCCAATACGCATGAGATGTGATTTTAAGGTGCTATTAATTACTTATAAAATTTTACACAGTTTAGCTCCTTCCTATCTCGTCGACTTAGCATCACCATATGTTCCGTCCTGACAACTTTGGTCACAAAATGCCGATTTGGTATTGACGCCACGGGCTAAAAAGAAGTCCGCTGAATCAAGGGCATTTACCATTCGCGCGCCAGTACTATGGAATGCCCTACCCATGGAAGTTTGTGCAGCCACCTCAGTAGAAATCTTTAAATCCCGACTAAAAAAACATTTATACTCAAAAGCATTTTGTTAATTGGGCCTGTCTGCAGCTTTCTTCTTTTTTTTCTTTTTTCTTGCCCCCTTTTTCCGGTTCGGAGAGGGGGCTAGCTAGATGGTGAAGGTTGACTTGACCGCCTCCATTTGGCCTTGCGCTGATGGACCATCACGGGGTAGGAGATCGGCTGTCTGCGGTCCACTTGGTCGGACTGTGGGATGGTTCCTGCCCAATAGCTTTGCCTGCTGTCAAGTCATCATTGCACTATATTGCACAATATGTTTTCTGTAATCTATATATGGAAGGGGGCTCCTCCCACCTGTGGTCCCTTCTGGAGGTTTCTGATTTTCCCCTAATTGGGGTTTTTGAGTTTTTCCTTCCCCTTCTGGGAGCTTTGACAGGGGATGCTGTTGTGTACCTTACACCAAAAAGATGTCTCTGTATGACTTCATTTTTCGAAAGAAGTCTCGACATGACCTCTTTTAAACTGTGAAGCCCTTTGAGACTTCGGTGATTTAGGGCTAAACAAAAAAAAAAATTGATTGATTGATTGATTGAATAACTTTAAAAATAAAAAAATTATATGATATACAGTATATATATATATATATATATATATATATATATATATATATATATATATATATATATATATATATATATATATAGTAAAATTGAATTTAAAATGAAATTGACTTACATTATAGTTATTATTATATATTTTATATAATTATTGTAGTTTGTTATAGTTATGATAATGACATCAGGTAATGTTAGGCGAGTAGAGAAGGCCTTCCTTGCCTTGACAGTTCACTACTATATATATATATATATATATATATATATATATATATATATATATATATATATATATATATATATATATATATATATATATATATATATATACACACACACAGTGGACCCCCGGGTTTATGTTTTTTTCACATGATGTGGAAAACTGAGTAATTTTGTCACCTCTTTGAGGCATTTTTCCCGCTTTATGATTAACATCAACAACTGTCATGACTTGTGGGGTTGGTTGTGCTGGTTGTTTTGTTTCCCTCTTGAGGCGTTTTTAGGTAATTGCTCTAATTTTCTGTTGGCGTCAAACTGCCTCCGCTGCGACGCGTCACTACTATGCTGGTCTGCTTTTGGTCGGCGTCTCAACTCCCCAAGATACTGGTCTATTATTAGTCAGCGTGATGGGGTCACAAAGATCCTGGTCTGCTGTTGGTCGGCGCAAGGGGTCACAAACATGGCTGCCTTTTTTCTATACTCTTAAGATAAATGTTGTCAGTTAAGTTCAAGAAGGGGCAGCTTGGTGGAAGTGTGGTTTGCACGTCCGCCTGACAGACCCAAGTTCATATCCAGCCCACGCCGGCCTTCCTTTGTGGCGTTTGCTTGTTCTCCCCGAGCCTACATGGCTTCCCTCCCCCACTCCGGCTTCCATGTTCCAAAAACATGCATTGCAGGTGTATTGGACACTCTAAATCAGGGGTGTAAAACTCCAGTCCAGGGTGTCTCTGCCTACTGCCTGAAGAGTGAAGACTGTTGGGATAAGCACGAGCAAGCCAGCGACCCGCATGAGGAGAAGCAGATACAGATAATGGATGAATGAATAAATGAATGGATGTTCAAGATGACCTGCCAGACAATATGATACTATACCAAAAGTTAGTAGCATTAAATGCATTTGTCGTTTACTTCTGTGTTCTGGATGGGACCAGGACTAGTTTAAAAAGGATAAAAAAATACTCATCGGCCCGTCTTTTAATCAAAGTTTTTAATTGTACCATTTGTGTAGTTTACAGCAGTGCTTTTTATTATTCTCAAGGTGGCACAAGCATTGAGGGTTACATTCAGACTGTTTCCCTAATAAATTACATTGTCCCATTCAAAGTAAATGAATTTGTGCAAAGTTGGGCACTGTGCAACTCATCCACCCATCCATTATCTGTAGTTGCTTATCCTCACTAGGGTCACTGGCTTGCTGGTGCCTATCCCAGTTGTACACCGGCAGTAGGTGGGGGACATTCTGGACTAGTTGTCAGGAAATTGCAGGGCACACAGTGACGAACAACATTTCACGGAGTTCACAAGTTAGCTGTGTCAATGTTTGTGGTGCCTGGACAGACAGAGAACATAATTCTTGGAACCAATGCCACTAAAAAGATTATTCAGCTGTTGAGCAAGACTAATGGCTACTGCTGACTCATGTCAGAGCCCAGTAGTCCTGTTAATGAAGACTCACATCACAGAATTATCACTCCTTTCTAACATTGAGAGGTGGAGAGACAGGCCTGTACCTGATAAAGTTGGCACATTGAAGTTGCGGCAAGCTGTAATGTTACAACCGAAACGTGAGCATCTTGTTTGGGCTAAGCTTCCTGCCTCTGCACCGATGTCAGTCGGCAGCACAGTCATTATTGAGCCAACTCAGTCAAGATGCAGATCAAGGAAGGTGTTGGTTGGCAGGGTGATTGCTCCGATGTGGGGTGATCGATGGCTGCCCCAAGTCATTAACCCCACCAGCAAACATGTGATGTTAAGGAGGAACACAAAGTGGGCAGACGTGTTTCCCTGTATTGCGGCCGAAGAGCTGTCTCAGCCTGACAACATCCAAGTTCCTCCTCAGTCTTTTACTGATGCTCCAAAGCCAAGGTTCAAAGAACACATTAAGAAGGCATTAGACAAACCTGGACTGTGTGATCTGGACTTGGATGAGTGTGCTGTATCTGGCATGTGGAGACAGACTTTTCCAAAAAATTGAAAGACACGAGTCAATCTTGTCACGGGACAGAATGGACTGTGGAGAGGCCTCTGATTTTGTGCACAGGATACATTTGATTGATGAGAGCCAGCCTTATCGGAGAGTGCCACCAAATCATTCTGAGAAGCTGAGAATGGCTCTTAATGAGATGGAAGAAAAGGGAGTAATTTAGAAGTCTACCAGCGAGTATGCATTCCCCTTGGTCCTTGTGTGGAAAAAGATTGGAGATTTGCGCATCTGTGTGGATTTCTGATGGCTCAATGCAAGGCATGATGTGCATCCACTGCCTCATCAAGCTGATGCTCTTGCTGCACTTGGTGGAAATGTCTTCCTTTCCACCACGGACCTCATCTCATGGTCCTATAACGTGCCACACTTTGAAGACCACAAAAAGTACACTGCTTTTTCATCACCCTTTGGCTTGCATGAAAACAGTCGAATGCCACAAGGTCTGTCGAACAGCCCGGCTACATTCATGCGGGTGATGCTCTCCATTTTTGGGGACGAGAACTTCACTAGCCTCTTGTGCTACCTAGATGACCTCATGGTCTTTGGTCCAACAGAACAAATAGCGCTTGAGCGGGTGGAGTTGGTTTTCTCCAGGTTGAAGCATCATAACCTCAAGTTGGCACCAAACAAGCTTCCTCTGGAGATCTGTGAAGTTTCTCGGCCACGTCATCTCAGAGTCTAGGGTAGAGACAAACCCTGGGAAAGTTGAAGCCATAAGCCAGGTGCAAGTTTCTGATTTGAGGGATGGTGACGGTCACTCCCTCACAGAAGAGGATTTGATCTTTCTTCGGGATGGTGCTTTATTACCAGCATTTTATTGAGGATTTCTCAATAAAGGCCAAACCCCTTTTTAAGCTTCTTTCAGGGCCGAGAACATCAGGCAAACCTGGATGAAACAAGAATTCTGCATTGAACCCTTCAAGTCATGTGAAGCTACTGGCTAAGAATTGGACCACGGAGTGTCAGGATGCTTTTGAGACTTTGAAACATGATTCGTCACACAGTGTGACTTTGGCTCATCCCGACTTTGGGAAGCCTTTTATTCTTGTTGCTGATGCTTTGTTTGACAGCATTGGAGCCATTCTTTCCCAGGTGCAACCTGGTGAGAAAGTTTGAAGACTTTCGCTAGTAAAACTCTGCCACTACCCAGCTCACAGACTTGAATTCCTTGCATTGAAGTGGCAAGTTCTCCCATTGGCTGAAAGGCAGACACTTTACTGCATGGTTTGACAACAATCCCTTGACATACATTTGACAAATCCTAAATTGGATTGTAGCTGCATACGATTTTGAATTAAAGTATGTACCAGGAACCAAGAACATTGTGGCAGATGCCCTGAGTCGTGAGCCCTTTGTCCAGTCTTGCATAAGTCATTGAGTGGTGAAAGAACCATATGTGTTATTGCTGGATGAAGTCAAGAGAGTTGTGAATGACACAATAAAGGATGCTTTCCGATTGACCACCAACTGTCTGGTCATTTGTGTCTCCGGGGATGACAATGAAGGAGAAGTCTTCCAAGAGCAAGCTTCCTGTCATCCATCCGGAGCTGCCATTGGTGCTAATGAGGTGTCTGCTGTCTTGGATGAACATCAGTCTGGCGGCGTCTCCTGACCTTTCTGTTGTCATTCCTCTCAGCAGTTGCACAATCTGCAGCAGCAGGATGACAGTGAGAAAAGACCCAGTGCACGTGAAAGAGCAGCAGAGTCTAGTTGTGTGCTTGTGTTGTTGAGGCACTGGAAAAAGTTAAAGGTTTGAGACGAGACTCTGTATAGGGTGAAGAAGGATCGTCATATGAAACGTCAAGTCTTTCAATTCGTCATACCCAAGGCTCTGAAATGTCAAATCCTGCCTAGTGTTCATGATGCAGCTGGCCATCAGGGCTGTTCGAGAACACTCTCACTGGCCAGTGAACGTTTTTTTCTGGGCTGGTATGGAGAAAGAAATCATTAGACATGTGATGCACTGCCAGAGACGCATCTTGGATAAGACCACCCGAACCTGCCGCTCGGGCACTACTTGAGAACATCCACACATCTTCCCCGATGGAGCTATTGTGCATCGATTTTTGGACGGCGGAATCGGAGGACAAGAAAACCACTGATGTCCTTGTTGTGATGGACCATTTTACAAAGTTGCCCTGCAGGAACCAGTGGAGCAAAGTAAGTCGCTCGCTGTTTGTGGGATATGTTTTTCTGCACCTATGAGTTTCCTAAAAGGATCCGTACGGATCAGGGGGCTAACTTTGAGAGCAGACTCATTAAGGATCTAGTAGAGATCACTGGGGTGGACAAGTCCCACACAACGTCTTATCATCCCATGGGTAACGGAATCGCAGAAAGATTCAACAGAACCCTTGGAGGCATGACCAGGAGGCTTCCTCCTAAGTCCAAGTCGAGATGGCCAAAGATGCTGAACATGTTGACCTTCTGCTGTAACTACACAGTGCAAGTGCACCAGTGCTTTGCACCATTTTTCCTGATGTTTGGATGCTTGCCTGTTAATATCATGTGCCATTATGTCTTGGAAAATGACAATATTGTCAGCCTCAATAAGTTTGTGAACTGTTTGAAAAGAGATCTAGCTGAGGCAGCTAAGATTGCTCAAGAACATGCAATCAGAGAACAGACCTCAAATCTACAACCGCAAGATCAAGGTGTTGTAATTAGCTGTAGGTGACAGAGTGTTGCTAGCCAACCGCAGAGAGAAGGGCAAGAAGAAAGTTGTGGATAGATGGGACTCGACTCCATATGATGTGGTGTCTGTCAAGCCGTCCATCAATGTGTACAGGATTCGAGATGGTGTCACGGGCAAAGAGAATGTTGTGCACAGGAATTTACTCCTCCCTGTTGACTTCCTGACATTTCCAGGGGAGACTGAGTACCAACCCTGTTCAGAGGAGTTACTGGTAGGCGCACAGGTTGACAGTGTCAGTAACTCAGTTTTTGTTCGGGAGAATGCTCAGGTGCACACCGAGAACTGGCTCACACAATCTCAAATCCAGGCAGAGGCAGGAAGTGGGTGCTTCCCCTGTGAGAATGACCCTGATGAGCCCTGTCAAGATGATGTCAACAATGATGGTGAGCCATTGGTGCTGCTGCGGATCCACCCTATGTCTCAACCGAACCTTCCCCTGTCGAGGTTGAGTTAAAGGAGGTTGTTTGTGCACAACGGTGGGACATACGGGGCCCTGTAGCTTTCACAAAGTGTGGTAGGACTGTTAAGCCTCCCAGTAGACTTATATGTGAAATGTCATACCAGAAAGTTGGGTTGCCAGCGTTAGTGTGGTTTTAATGTAACATTTGAACCATTGTCTCACCGGTACCGTTTGCCACACTGTGTTAAAGGTAATGTTGTCTACTTTATTTTATTTTACTTTTCATGATGTTTTTCACGTTATTTGGTTGGTTGTGTTGCTGTGGTTTTGGCGCGAGTTTATGGGTTAACGTGTGTGTGTGTTTGCGTGTGGGTGTGTGTGCGTGTCATTGTGCGCTACAATGTGTGATGCGTTTAAGGATGCTCTGTTAATTAGAAGGTTCTTTCTCTATTTTGTGTTATATTCTTATAAAGAAAATCTATACGATCACTGTTAAAAAAAATAGAGTGAGTGCTGCGAGGAGAGCGTACTGGTGGTTGAACCATTGTCTTACCAGTACCGTTTGCCACACTGTGTTACCCTTGAGAGAACCCTTATTAGGGAATATGGGCATAACAAGCAACACTCAAAGGTAAATAAATCTTTTCTATATTATTTATTTATGATGTTTTCTGATTGTATACATGGATAATATATATACGTAGCACTCACTTTACTATTTTGGTACCCCTTTTTAATATGTATGTACAATATTGATGTTTTTACCTGGGGTTCTAAACGCATTAGCTATTTAATATAGTTTTAGATTGTCTGTCATACAAGTGAATTCGCCTTACGACCCCAACCGCGGGATGGACTAATCTCATAACACGGGGGCCCACTGTCACAAGGCAGCTGAATGGAGGACCTAAGAGCACACACAGGTAGGTTGATTTAGGAACTGAATGTTTATTTAGTGGGAGATACTTGCTGAGGTGATGGCTGACGAGAGTGAGTTGCTGTGGGGGGACTGTCGGGGAAGCGGGACCGTGGCGGGCGATTGGTCGAGAAGGAACTGACCATGCAGGGACTCGAGCAGGGAGGTTATATCGGCAGGCTAACGAGTTCAGGCAGGGTTGAAATACCAAGGATCAGATATAGATGGCAGGCAATCGGAGGGTCAGGAATGGGCAGAGTCAAATCATGGGGAATCTTGCAGGAAAAAGTGCTGGAAGGCTCGGCATCGTGCATAGAGACATTCTGGCAATTTGAGTGAGGAAAGGGCCGGGTTATATACTGTGCAGGTGATTAGCAGCAGCTGTGATGTTTGGGGCTGATTGGCTGGTAGGGAGAGCAGGTGTGTTGAAGCAGAGAATGGCGGTGACTGATGGATTGTGACACCACTGTATATGTACACACTACACACACATACAATTATTGTTCATATTCTGTTCTCTTCGTGTCACGTTATTTCCATTTGGTTATGCTCCGTCCAGTGTTGTAGTTTTAGGCTTGAGATTTTATTAAATTAGAACTCAGCTAACTCGTGTTGCCAGGCTGTATGAAATCTGCCCGAAGCCTTAGCAATCAACAGTTGGGGGTATCTGTGCACTGTGAGTGAATGGGCACATAATGTTAATTGACAGCAATATCCACTCCGATCACAAGGTGGCGAAATCAAGGCCAGCCAGAAAGCCTCACATTGAATGTGACATTTACACGATGTGATTGGATACTCAGCATGGCAGGCAGTGTTATGCAGGTCAAGCAAGACTGGCAATTTGCCTGTGACTATCCCTGTGTCCTGTGCTTCTGTAGAGCGGTCATTTTCTTGCTTTTTTTTAGCGAATTAATACTTACGATAGAAAAGGATTTCTTGTTGGAACTGAAATGCACAGATAATTTGTACAAGCAAGTCATTGAGGTCTTCTTGAGGAAAGAAAGAAGAATGGATTTCGTTTTGGATTAAGTGTTTTGGAAAGCAGCCGTTTTGTTGAGTGCAAGAAATTTACTGATGTAATTTTTCATTTTTAATATGTTGAATTAAGTGTTTTGGGATACAGCCGTTTTGGTGATGATAAACATTTTATTGATGTATTTTTTTCATTTGTAATGTTTTTTTTTCTTTTTATTTCGTTCATATTCTGTTGTAAATACCTTGTTGCCGCTTAATTGGGAGTGCATGGGCTAGATTTCGTTCATGCGTGTGTATGCTAGGGAAGGTTGATTTTTGGCCACTGGTTGTGGCAGGCATGGTGCTGTGCAGCTAAACAGGTCCCACGAAAGGCACTGTGTATTAGACTTGTTTATGTTTCCTCATATTAAATTGTGACTTGTAATTTAGTGTACAATCTTGTTAAAGGTTGCCTGCCCTTGGTGGACTAATACAATTTTGTGGACAAATAATTTTAAATTCCCTTTTATTTTTACGTTTTGACATTATCACATATAGAGATAGGTTTTAATTGCTAATGCAGGTTTATCGATGTATAAATGAAAATAGCCAGTGTTGTACAGTTTACACGATTAAGGTAATGCGTATGTGTGCTTCTGAGGGGTATTTATTTGGACACCACTAAAGGCTTGAGTGCGAAACGCATGAACCGCCACTGTGTAAAGTAAAGCCACAAGCTGCCCTCGACAAACACAGATGATGTCACAAAATGAAACTGCAAGACGTGAATGTTGCAGCGACATACAGTAACTTCCTTGAGAAGATTTCTTTCTCTTTCTTATCACTTAAATAAACAATACAAAGTACACATTAGTAATAGCATTCTCATAATGTATAGTACTTTGAATCAATCCCAATTATTCCACTTTAAATTCATTACAATATACTGTGGGCCGCTGGCCCCTTGGTTTTCTTCTAGCTTGATGGCACAGCTAATCGGTGTGTTGCGAAGACTTTGCAAACTTTATCTGTTAGACATGGCTTCTAAAAGTGCAAGTGGTGGTAAAGGAAGAAGTAAGAGGATGATGACAATAGAAACGAATCAGGAGATAATAAAAAAATATGAAGGAGGCGCACGCATAGTTAACCTTGCTAGTGAGTATGGCCGTAACCACTCAGCAAACACCTTTGCAAGATGCTAAAATAAAAGTTTGAATGAGTGAAAATGTTTTGGGAAAATTTTTGACCACCCTTTATATTTGAAATACATTGTGTGAAATACATATGTTGTGCTATAGGCTCCCTTAGGGATGGGAAGCTAACTGCCTCTCATCTCCAACAGGCCCTTTCTATCACGGCTACCCCATCGTGAGGGGAAAAAAGATTTTTAAGGGAAATCATGCTGGTCCATCAGCATAGATGTTTACCTGCAGGGCTGCACAGGAACACTGCTCTACTTCAGATGGCACACATGCTGTGCATAAATATGAACACGAAAAGTTGAAGAATATTTCCCAAAAGTTGGATGAAGTAGACACACATTGCGATTAATGATAATCATGATAATAAAAACATAGCCAGGATGTTGTGCATGTTTTCTTCAGAACCATAAGGTTCTTGGCTATGATCTCTCTTTAAGCTAAATTTGTTGTTTATTGGTCCAACTTGTGACTGTAGAGAACATTTTAATGTTAGATTTTACCTTCAGCATGTTATATTCTGTTCCCTCGTATGTATTTAGCTCGTTAGTGTATTCGTTTGTGCTAGGTATTTCATTTTAATTTGTTTTGCATTGATAATCAAATCCATTAATCATTTGTAATTCTTTTATATGATTGATTTAATCGACGCAAGTTATGTTTGGTGTATTTTCTTTTCTTTACAGTTTTAATATTAAAATGAGTGAGGGCTGGAATACTGATACAACTAAATTAAAGAAGAGTTACACTCATTTGCTGTTCGCCCTTTATTTCACTAGATGACAGGTGTCAAACTCAAGGCCCAGGAGCCAGCTCCGGCCTGCCACATTATGCAATATGGCCTGCAAAGTGCTAATTTTGACTTCAAGTTTCTGACTAAAATGCAAAATGTTCAAGTTGTCTTCAACTGCCTTCAAATTTTACTATTACAATTTACAATTGTTTTGTTATCAATACCCCTTTTAACAGCCTTTACCAGCTTCAGATTTTAAAATGTGTAAGTGTGTGAGGATCATACTTCAAATTAATTTGACTTCACAGTCAAAACGACAAAAACTATCACTGCAATGTGGTCCATGGCAAAAATGAGTTTGACACCCTTGCTAGGTATAAACCATTGGAACATATAGGAAGGACAGAACATTGGATTATTAGTTAAAAAATGTAACATCTTTGTTCATTTCATTTTTAATTGTGAAAGAATTCATGATTTTTCAATAAAGCAATCATTTCAACCAGTTTCATATATTTTTCGAAATGTAATAATTTTGAAATGTATCAAAATGCATTTTGTGTCTGCTTGCGAACAAGGCGATGAAGCAGACCCCAATGAGTCAGAGTCCACAAACGCACATCCAGCACCAGGACTTTGAGCACAGGGACACCCCAGGGCTGTTTGCTGAGACCCCTGCTTTACATACTCTTCACCTATGACTGTGTTTCCTCCCAAAACAACATCAGCATAATTAGGTATGCGGACAATTCTACAGTCATCAGGTTGATCACTGGTGGGGTTGAGACATCATACAGGAAAGACGTGGGAGACCTCGTGACCTGGTGTCGCAGCAACAATCTTCACCTCAACACGGACAAAACCAAAAAACTGATCATAGACCCAAGGCGGCAGATAAAGCCGCACAAACCACTATTCATCGATGGGACTGAGGTGGAGAGGGTGAAAGCCTTCAAATTTCTTGGCACCTACACCAGCGGGGCTCTCACCTGGTCCCACAACACTTGACAGATCATCAAAAAGTCTCAACAGAGACTGTACTTCCTGCGGAGACTTAAAAAATTTGGCATGTCAACAAAGACTCTTGACAACTTCTACAGACACAGAGTCCAAAGTGTCCTCTCCAACTGCATCACAGTCTGGTACGGCAACTGCACGGCACAAGACAGGAAGGCTCTCCAGCATGTGATCAAGACCTCACAGCACATCTGTAGAGCAGCCTTACCCTCACTGTAGGACATTTACCACACCAGGGTTCTGCGGAGAACACACAACATCATCACGGACAGGACATACCCACAAAACGACCTGTTTGAAATGCTGCCATCAGGCTGATGACACAGGAGCCTAAGGGTCAGGACTGCCAGACTGGCAAACGTCTTCTACCCACAAGCTGTCCGAATTCTCAACAAATCCCTCACAAACTAATCTGCCTGCTGCACGCATAAACAGTATCTTGCACTATTTTTTTTTTTTTTTTGCGCTTTATGATATTCTGCACTACATTATTGGCACCATTGTCTCTGTTGTTTATTGCTATTTATTGCAATTTATTTATTGCTCAATTAGGGAACGTAGTCTGCTGCTCGGGTTAGGGTACGTGAACACAATAAGAATTTCATTGTATGTTGCAACTATACTTATGACAATAAATTTCTTGAATCTTGAATCTTAATGAAGATGCAAAATTTCAGTTGAAAAAAACACTGGGTGCCACAAATCCTTTAGACATGTTAAGTGTGGCTAACACTATAAGTAAATAATAATAATAATATTAATAATGATGATAATAAAACAGCATTTTAATGAAAAATTTTCCCCATTATTCAGTGAAGTCGTTCATGGTCCTACCTTTTGTGTTTTTTTGTATGGAAAGTGTTATTGTTCATTAAGTCAAATCATGAGGCAAGGCACATTTGCTTGTTGAATAAATTTTGTCATCATACTGTATGTGTTTCTATTGTAGTAACTTAATAGATTATTTTGTTCTCTTCATAGCAACGGCACAAAGAGAAAATAGATATAAATGAATCAATGTTTAAGCCCAGGGAATCTCTGCACTGTAATCTCTCTCTCCTCTCAAGGAAATGATTTGCTTTTGTCAGTGCTGCAGGTCACGACATCAAAACGTTCTGAAGGTCGACCGTCACTGCATAGTTGATATTATGCTAGAGCAATTTCCATCACAGCTAATTTGAATTTGACAAATATGTTTTCATCTCCCCTTATTAACGTTATTACATTAATTCCTTCAACTTTTCAATGACATGAGTTCAGTTCCAGTATAGGTGAGAGATAAAGGAGGCTGTGAAATATGCGAGAAGTGTAGCATGTACTAAAATGATCTTAAAGGGATCTTAAAGGGGAATATTTCATTACGGACTGGAGGTGCCATTGTCCATAGCTTTAACAGACATGGAAGCCTGCGGAGGAGTGCCACCTCCCAAGTAATATAATTTAATGAAACGATTATATTTAAAACATACTGTTGATTGTTAAGAACACATTTATGCACAAGTTTTTGAAATTTAGAATTATTTAATTTATTACTTTTTCAAGAAGAATTGTTTAAATCTTACACAGTGTCCCTTTAAAGAAATAGCTGTGTGTGTGTGTGTGTGTGTGTGTGTGTGTGTGCCTGTATATAAATAAAATAAATATAAGTAATATAAGAATACATAAAGAATGCATACTGGAAGTTAGCAAGAGAAAGATGGTGTTAGCAAATGCACCTCACCAGGTTAATTTTCAAGTTGCACTGACATTCTCTTGCACATGATTCCAATTATAATGAGTTTGATGACAAGTTTGCCTTACTACTGAAAGCATAACACTTGCCAGGTGATATGATGTCCATTAGCTGGAGTACCAACTCCAATGCGTTTGTTTATCTTATAGATGCAAGTAGTATGAGGAAGTTGCAACTACATTCGTTCATCTAATACTCTAATACAGGGGTTCTCAAATGGGCTTACCAGTACCCCTGGAGGTACTTGAAGAAACTTCAGAGGGTCCTTGAAATTTTAAATAAAACAACAAACATGCAAAAATCCTTTAAAAATAATTATTGAATTAATTGTTTCAGGAAAATATAAGATCATAAAACACATTTTATGTTCAGTAGGTTATTAAATTTCATTATTGTAAAAATCCAGATTGTCCCTCATACTTGAATGGTTGACCCAACTTGTCATCTGCCACCTCTCGTTACCTGTTAACTTAATGATTTATTTTTATGAACACATCACTACTATGATACCAAAACAGGATGTTTTATGATGAATATATTTTCTGTGAAATACTATTTATTTATAATTATTATTATATACTGTAATTATATGATTATATAATTATTCTTTTTGAGAACAAGTCTGACACTTAATGTTGATTGTTTTTTATGGACAAGTATTTATTATTAAATAAGTTAATGATTTAATTTGTAGAACAGATCTCTATACCATAACCTCCAAACAGGACACTTTATGTTTTCATATTTTTCTGTGGACAAATATTTATAAGTATTTTTTTTAGAACAGGTCTGACACTTTATAATGACTATTTTTTTGTGAAAAATAAAAAAATAAAATTATAAGTTATTTCCTTTTGATGACAGTTCTTTTTCTATGATCCAATAAAAGGACACTTTATGTTATTTTTTTGTGGACCAACACAAATGAAGTTTGAAAGGGTCTGAAGTTTAATAATTACGACATTGATGGGATGTTATAAGTACAATGCTTTGCATTGGTTACAGGGTACTTGGCTGAAAACATATTTCACAGATGGTACTTCACTGAAAAAAGGTTGAGAACCTCTAATCTAACAGATGCATACGTGATGAGTCAGACAGTGGGCCCCCAGTTTACGAGATTAATCTGTTCCGTGGTTGGGATCGCAACTCAAATTTGCCGTATGGTGGGCAATCCAAACCTATGTTAATTAGCTCAATCCCAGGTCAAAACATCAATATTCTATATGCATATTAATGTTGGTATCAAAATGGTATACTTAGTGCAACCTACATATAATATACATGTATACAATGAATTAACATAATGACTAAAACATATATAAAGGATTTATTTACCTTGTGAAGAGCTTGTTATGGCCATATTCCCTTGTGAGGGTAACCTAGGCTAGGCTAATTTAGGGCCATATTCCCTAGTGAGGGTAACCTAGGCTAGGCTAACTTAGCCTTCTTCGTATTCCTTGATTATCTCCAGCTTTCGTATCCATATAAATCATCTTCTTACTTCTCTCTATAGCAGGGGTGGCCAAGTTCGGTCCTCAAGAGCCACAATCCAGACTGTTTTCAATGTATCTCTTCAACCAACACACCTGAGTCAAATCAGCGTCGTTATCAGGATTGTGCAAAGCATGCTGATGAGCTAATCATTTGAATCAGGTGTGTTAGTTGAAGAGACACAATGAAAACAGGCTGGATTGTGGCTCTTGAGGACCGAACTTGGCCACCCCTGCTCTATAGTATCACTAGCAATCTTGGAACCCATGGCTAATCAATTAAAGTTTGAATTAAGCACTACAATGCACAATAAATACCATATTGAAAGCACTCTCAAACGAGATCTAGTCTTTAGGCAGGCATCTTTGACACCCCGTGCACCGACCAATAGTAGACCTGTATCTTAGGGAGTCGTGACGCCGGCCAATAGCGGACCAGCATTGTAGTTACACAAGCGGTGATGGGCGTATAGACGTATGAGCACACACGGACTGCCATGTTGGATGTGTCATACACACAACGCCATGTTAGATGAAAGAAAGAAATGGAGTAAAGACGGGACAAAAAAATGTCAGGCCAGGTTGTAAGGTGAAAAAAACTTAAGGCAGGGACGTCGTAAACCAGGGGTCCACTGTAAAGGGAATAAGTCCTGTATAAACTAAAATCAACTTTAATTCTGCACTGAGAAAGTTTAAAAGATCCAATACAGTAAAATAATATAAAAAAATGTTTATTTGCTTCCATTAATTCTGTTTTGAATGGCAATAAGGGCAAATTTTGCTGCACTGTTAAATCTCAATGTCGTAATTGAACAATAATATCTATTAACTGAGCTATTTACAGTTAGTTGTTTTTCTTCCACAGTAAAATGGGAAGCATATGCATGTTGCAAGACATATTTTTCTTATTCCTGCCAAGTGGTTGATGCATACTGCATTTGATCGCAAGATAACCTTCATAGTGTTAGAGTGGAAATAAATAACTGAGAAAATTCAGTAGTTATATTTTTTCCATTCTTTTTATAAATTGAGTTTTGGAAAGCTTGACATGGACACAGTAATTAGCACATTTGTGTTGCAGTTCAGGGACCCAAGTTCATATCCTGGCTCCGGCTTTCCTGTGTTGAGTTCGCCCCCAGCCTGCGTAGGTTCCCTCCGGGCACTCTGGCTTCCTCTCTCACTTCAAAAACATGCATGGCAGGTCTATTGGACATAATAAATTGTCCTTAGGTGTGATTGAGTGCATGAATGATTGTTCGTCTCTGTGTGCCCTGTGATTGGCTATCAACCAGTTCAGTGTGTTCCCCGCCTACTGCCCATACTCAGCTGGGATAGACACCAGCAGACGTTTGACCCTTGTGAGGATAAGTGGCTGTAGAAAATGGAAAGCTTGCCAGCTAAATTGACAACTAATGTTTTGTTTGTAGCTCTGGAAGGTTATGCAGGACAAAAACTGTACTGCAATAATATCACAATTTTGAATGAATGATTTTTATGAAAAATATGCATTAATTGAATTAATTTGCTGTTTTGAAGTTTTGTGCTGACTTTGATAACCGTTTTGTTTGCTTAAAAAAAATGAAGGGTTTTAGGCAACAACAAAATATATATATATTTTTTGATATGAGTGCCCCCCCACAAAGAGTTTTGTTTTTCATTTCTGTTTGTGGCAGACTCTCTCCAGCATCTAAATTGCGAATATCTGAAATAATGCAATGATATCAAGCTTGAGTGTGAACACAACTGTGGCATTCTGAGAGATTGGAAAGACACTAGGAGAACAAACAAATAGTATCAAGAATCAAGAAGAAAAAGTTGAATCGATCCCAAAGGGCAAGACAATTGCTTACTTTAGTAAGCAAAATTAGTTGAAATGTTGTTTCTGCATGCACACAGAAAAAAACACATACCAGAAAACTTATTACATGGCCCACTGAGTGCATTATGTACTACATGATGGCCTGTGATGCACAGATGGCACGAAAGACTGGAAGGCAGAGATATATGGGATCACTGGTGGATCCACATTAAGCCTGTAAATGTGTTTGCTGTGCAAGTACCGGCAGTCACCGTCGTCATTGACAGTTTTGGAGATGTTGCGCAACTACTAAACATCTGAAAAGATTACATTTACCTTTAAATTTTGACAAATCGTGACAATTGTCGATTTAATTACCAGTAATTCAAATTAAAGTATTCAACAATATTTTGTGGAGTAAGAAGCAATCTCCACTGCCTTTCAAAAACATGCTAAGGTTAACCTTTGTAACTATAGCATAATAGAATGGAATAGAATAGAAAACAATAGAATGCCTTTACTGTCATTGCACAGCAGGTATACAACAAAATAAGGAGCCCTGCACCGACTGCTGCATTTAAATAAATTTGAGCATTGTACAGAATAAATGGTTGAGATAAATGGTAGAGAGAAAAAAAATCTGTTGCACAGAAGTTCAATCGTTATTATCGGTCAAACTGGGTTCTTGTTTAGTTAACGGCCTATATAGGCCCACTCAAATTACCATTGAAAAATGGAACCTGTGTTCGTTTGAAGAGAAGAAGAAACAGTTTGAAGAAACAGAACCACTTTGTCTTCTATTTCCGGTAATGTTTCATTTTTGCAGCAGAATGATGGATTAATACTGAGACTTTCGAAGAGGAAAGCTCCACCAAATGCACCCACAGCATGATATGGGTGGGTCCTATGTGGTCAGACTTATACATTGATAAACAGCTTTGATGCTACGTAATTGGCCAATTGGGTGACTGCACAGGGAAGAAAGAAGGGTGTTTGGGGGGGGGGTAAAAAAATAAAAAATAAATGACGAGTGTCTAGTGCACTGAAAATAGAGCCAAATGAGAGAGACACACAAGAGAAAAGACTAATAGGAGGGAGTCTGTGAAGACCGACTGGGTGACTGTGCATGTGTGTGTGGGGAGGGTCAATGACACGTAACACAGATAACCATCAGTAATTTTGCGTGCTGCTGGATTTCCATTTGTTCAGCGGCTTGACCAATGTTGCGTTGGATATCTGCACCAAACCACAATGCGGCGTGGCAGAAGAAAGGCGGAGCTCCCAAAGCATTGGTGTCTTTGTAAAGGGAAAGAGGAACCATTTTTTTTCATCCAGCAACTGTCTTAAGGCAGGAACACAAAATATTTGATGATTTTATCTGGTGCGAAACATACACATATATTAATGACAGGATGTGAACGCATTCATGGGCATATGAGATGAGCAGGTCTACATGAACGCATCCCCACATGTGCGTATCTTCCCACATATGGAGAAAGAAAGGAGGGGCTCTCCCACCACACACTACCGCACACGCACGCACACGCGCACACACACGCACACACGCAAACCCACCCAGCCGATAACTCCCTGAAGCATGACAGCAAGGTTGGCTCTATCCCTGGAGGCCTTTCATTTACTGACGAACATAATGCCATATCCCTTTGCTCCTTATGCCTCGCCAAAACACTCACACAGACACATGCGCAAACACACGCAAACACACACACACACTCTTATTGGCTATTATCTGCACCGTCTGAGCCTGTGTTGATCGCTAATGAAGGGCCACGGTTGTCATTTCTCAGCTGATGGTTACCATGGCTACATTGGACAGATGGGGAGATGTGGAGCAAGAACAGTATACTTTTAAGAAAAACTAAAAACTTGATTCGTGATTAGTGTTATTTTCAGTGTTATTGTTATTTTATAAACATTGAAATTATATTTTATAATTTTATGAAATACGTCCCCCGCCTACTGCCCGGAGCCAGCTGAGATAGGCGCCAGCAAGCCTGCAACCCCTGTGGGGATAAGTGGCTATAGAAAATGGATGGATGGATGGATTTTATGAAATACTGGTAGCCTTATATGAATAGTGTTTGGCAGTTTTGGAATGGTCATCAAAAATATGATTTATTTGTAGAGGTGTAGCAACTAATCAATGATTAATCAAGTACCTATACATTGTCCATTGCCTGAAATAGCCTATCATCTGAAAATATTTTCAGATTTATTTAGCCAAGTATGAAAGCAGGCTGATTGTGTCGAATCAAAGTTAGACATTGCAAACATCTGCTTTTCGTTTGGAAAACAGTGATTATCATACTTGCCCATTTGCTAAAATTAAAAATAAACAGCAACCAAAACAAGAAAAAAAAAGGTTTTCTGTAATGTCAATTATAAAAGATGTCCTGTTTATCTTTCATAAAAGCATACAAATTAAACCATTTTAAACATGTTTTAAATCCAATTCATCGACTAATTGACAATATAATCACCAAATCAATGAATAATTAAAATGATTGTCTGTGCAACCCTAATTATTAAAAATGGCTGCCAACCTATGGTTGCCCTGAAGTGCAAAACAAATGCCCAAACTGTGAAAAGGTTATTCAGTTGACCAAACAAATTTACATATTCACAAATAATGAAACATATTCATTAAAATTAAAACTGGTGAATACAAATGACCAATTGCCCCCAAAACTACATTACAGAAAAAATTTTAACAAGACGAAACAAGTTTACATTTCACAAATAAATTAACAATAGACAAAACACTGCAGAAAACAAATTAGCAAAACCTGAAATAAATTTACACTTCAAAAAAGAAATGAACAAAAGCCTAAACACATTTAAATTTGCTCAAACTAAACCTATCCTAAACCTATTTCATTTAAAGTCCAGTATTACACACCTATTTCCTACATCAACTTCGAGGTGAAACAAAACTTCAGCTAAGGTTATGTCCACCCATCCCTCGATTTCAGCTAGCCTGTAGTAGCTTCTTTATCCTCAAGCTTTGCAAATGAGTGCTTGAGGCGCTCCCTGAAATCAACTTCTGAGTCGCTTCAACGTTTTGATTAGCAAGGAACTAGAAACGCTGCAATTAAAACAAATGAGCTGATGTCTGTATCCAGCGGCTTGAAACCGTTGCTCTCTCTGTTCCGTCACGACTTTCGGTCTCTTCCTATCAAACGGCAATATGCTAAATACCCTTTCCGGTTTGTTTCAAATGTAGTTTGTTAATGTGTTTCCTGAAATGTAAATGTGTTTTGGCTTTTGGTAATTTATTTGATGAAATGTAAATTTATTTCGGCTTTTTGTAATTTGTTATCTGAAGTGTAAAAATGTTTCATCTACAGTATGTTAATTTGTTTTGGGAAAAGTAAACTTCAAATTTTGTTAAAACGTTTTCCGGAATGTAAGTTTGCTTAGTCTTTTGTTCAAATATTTTCTGAAATGAAAAGTTTGGGGGGAATTTGGTGATTTATTTTCTGAAATGTAAAAGTGTTTAATCTTTTCTTAAATGTTTTCAGAAATGTAAATTGGTTTCATGAAATGTAAAACTGCTTCAGTTTGTTCATTTGTTTTTCACGTCAGGGCGTCCAGTTCAAGATGTGCTTCGCCTAGGGCCTGAAGGCAGCTGGAATAGTCTACAGCATGACCGCGACTCTCATGAGGATACGCCGTCAGGATAATAGATGGTTGGACAGATGAATATTTTTCTTCTTTTTCTGTGCCACCTTCTTCATTGACATGAAACAATCTTGGATGTGATCCCATGCCTCCGTCTTTGCCAGTCAGTTTCATGCTGATTTGTATTCAGGTATGGCTGATGGATGATTTGGCCTTTACCTCAGAGACATAATTGCATTTTGAGAGGGATAGATGACACAAAAGACGGAATAATCATAAACATTAGACTCATTTCTGAAAGACAGTTGTGAGATGCAGTAGGAACAGCAATTTCATGAAAAGAGAAATGAATACCTGCAATGAGATATGGCAGGCCTAATACTGTGTCTACATCCTGACCTAATGAAGGGCCACTGAGGTCAGGATGATAAGACATTTGTCATCTTCTGCAGCAATATTTTCTTTGATGGAACATCATAATTTGTCATTGTGTCTACATGTGTGTCTGAAATTTGTGACGTGTCCTTCATCTTCAACATGTTTATGAATCAGTTTAATATACTGTCAAAACACAACTTGTATTATAGCGATATGTATGTCAAATTCACTTAAATTTTAAGTTGGGGGATAATACATCGGACAATTACAGTTAGTTTGTATTTCTTTGTTGAAAATGTTTGGGAGCTTTTTTATTTATTTTGTTATTTTTACCAAAACTGTAAGTGTTTTTATTATTTTTACCAATTTTAAAAGTGTAAACTTACAATGTCATGTTTTATTGCCTTAAAATTGAGTGCACACAATATTTTTTTTAGTGTATAAAGTATGAATTTTAAGAATGGACAAAAGAAATACACAGAAATCTACTTTACATATTGATATCTTAAACATGATCATGATCAGTGCTACCAAAAATGCACAAGAATAAATTAATTCTTTCTTTGAGTCACTGTGGCCTACTTGGTTTTGTATTTTCAATCTTGTCAGATTTTTCTGGGGGAAAAAATTGCATATTTGACAACATTTTCATCCCATAGTCCAGAAACATGACTGAAGAAAATGTTATTCGTCACTGTGTCACCCAACTATTTATTTTTATGGTATTGGGGAAAAAAATCTATTTCCAAGGTATATTTTATGCAGTATTATTTAACATTCATTCTGAAAACTTGGTTGTCATATACACATCCAATCAATTTTTGAATTGATAGTTTTCCACGTTCTACTGTTTTGATCACTACAATAAATGCTCTCCAGTCAACACTTTGATGTTGACACAAACCTGCTCTTCAGACCTGCTGTCAACTACATAAATCATGGAGAGGAAATTCGGAAGGCCTTGAATGACACAGTAAAAATTAGGCAGTAGTGCAAGGACAAATGCACAGATTAGCCGTCTTCCTAGCAGTGTTTACCAAAAGGTGGTCTTTGTGTAAGCATGAAGACCACCAGGGTGCGGGTGGGGGAGTGATTGGTTGAGGAAAATAGTAAGTGATTTCGGATCTCAGCGGGAAGGCCTATCATCCAGACACATCCGTGAGCCCCGACTATACAAACACACAATGGACCTCTGCCGGCTATCCCCAGGCTAAGTGGCATTAACCTCTTTTTCTCATGGGACCCAGACAAAAGCCCCAGAGGACCGCTAATAATCACCTCTGCCAAGCCCCTCCCCCTTCTTATCACAACACATGACGCTCAAAGCCCATTCTGGACAATTCACATAAGTAGCATATATGTATTACCCCAAAAATTCCATTTTGACATGTATCCTTTGAAATATTATTTTTATTATTCTTCATGGTTCACTTAAGTGAACCTTTTTTTTGGACTATAAGCCGTGACTTTTTCCTCATGTTTTGAGCTCTGTGGTTTATATTCCAGTGCGGCTGATCCGTGTGTTTTTTGTTTTGTTTTGTTTTGTTTTTTTGCTAGCCAGCAGCAAGCAAATGTGTGTATCTGTTCGAGGTGTCAATTTATGGCACAACTATCAAATAGAACTAAAAAAATGTGAATCAATGAGTGTGCGCAGAGTTAAAACAATATATTTTTAAAAATATACATGTATAATGTGTATAATAATATACATGTCTAAATCTAATAAGAGAGTGTATAAAATGTTGAGTAAATTTGTGATATGTAAATGTTATATACAGTACAAAGTATATGTGATTTTATTTAAGTATTTATAATTGCCTATGTAATATGTAGAATGTGTTATGTTCACTAAAATAAACTATCAAACAAAGGGAGACAAAAAAGAGATGCTATTGAAGTATTGATTTCGATTTTGAACTACTATTTAACTAACTGATATCCATCCATTCATCCATTTTCTATAAATATGTTGGGACTAAACATGCAGGCATGTTCAGTTCAGTTTTGGCAGACAATAAGAAAAAAATTAAACAACTAAAAGAATATATATATACCATCTTTTTGCTTAAAGATCTGATGTTATTACGTATTCAAATTCAGTATTCCACATCGCAACATAAAAAGAACGTCAGCCAGGGACGCTGTAACACAGGGGTCCACTGGATGTATATATATATATATATATAGATGTATATATATATATATATATATATATATATATATATATATATATATATATATATATATATATATATATATATATATATATATATATATATATATATATATATATGTGTTCCAAGATTATACGGTTGCGCTCACGAGGCGAATCCACCGTATGGCAGACAATCCAAACCTATGGATTGGATGTGTTTAGAACCCTAGGTAAAAACATTGTACATTGTACATACATATTAAAAATTGGTACCAAAATAGTATAGTAAGTGTTAAGTATGTATAATATACATGTATACAATCAAACAACATCGTAAATAAAAAATAAAAAAAGGATTTATTTACCTTTGAGTGGCGCTTGTTATGCCCATATTCCTAGCTGAGCCTAGCCTAGCTTCGCTTTTCTTGATTATGTCCAGCTATTTTTCCATATAAATCATCTTGTTACTTTTCTCTTCAACATAACTGGTAATCTTGGGAGACATGGCTAACCCATCCAAGTTTGAATCAAGCAATAAAATGCACTATAAATACGGTTCTGTAACCACTCACAATCGAACAAAGCTTTACTGTTCAGCCATTTTGAAATGAGTGAGGGTGGCCAATAGCAGACCAGCATTGTAGTGACGTGTTGCAGGGAGGCAAGTGTGATGACATTTAAAAATAAGTGCAAGTACCAAAAAATGCCTGCAGATGGAGACAAAATAACTTAAATTTAGCCAAGCCCCTAGGGTCATGACAGTTGTTTTTGTCGCAAAGCGGGGAAAATACCTTAAAGAGGGGACGAAAAACTCAGTATTCCACATCGCAACATAAAAAAACACATATATATATATATATATATATATATATATATATATATATATATATATATATATATATATATATATATATATATATATATATATATATATATATATATATATTTTTTTTTTTTTTTTTTTCCCCAGCCTGGGCCAGTTCTATCTATCTATCTATCTATCTATCTATCTATCTATCTATCTATCTATCTATCTATCTATCTATCTATCTATCTATCTATCTATCTATCTATCTACATTAAGACAAGTCTAAGCATGTCCTAATCATGAGCTACGGGGATGAGGGGGACACGCCATGTTGGTGACCCCTCCTCCGAGTGGTCCATACTGTAGGCGTGAATGCATGTATGGACGTTCAGTCGAAATGTGTCATTTGAGATCTGATTGAGCAGTGATGAGCTACAGCTACAGCATAGATTTGCTCCATATATGAGCCAACAAAACGTTTTTGCAAAAAGTATTGATGACAAATACTGAATGTGCATGTAGTTGGGCTGTGAACAACAATGTGTGGGGGTGTTATTGAGGTGGGACTCAGTGGTGCATAGCAGAACACACTAGCAGGCTGGATTGGCTTCTTTTCACCACCACGTCTAGCAGCACCTTTCTGACACTATTACCAATTTTCCTCTTAAAAAAAAAAACCTTCCATTTCATTCCCACAGTCTCTTAACTCACTCCTATTGTTTATAGATATGACTAGACATATCTGTTGATGGGTCTATTACACTCGTGTTTAATCAGTACCTAGTTGTCTGCATTTTACCCCTGTAAAGTTAAAACTGTAATGTTCCAATGCAAATAGTCACCAAAACTGTACAGATTTATAAAACAACTGCCCTTCATGAATAAAGATGAATATGGGAAAGACAGACAATGGAGAGTAATGTGAATGGACAGGAGGGGCGATGATGAGGGGGAGGGACAGGGGGTGTGCTAGTGTGTGTTCTGGAGGGAAAGAGATAACAGCTTGCACTCTCTCTCTGATTCATCATGTGAGTATGTGTGTCACAGTGAGCACCTGGCCTACAGAGATAGGATGAGGTCCGTTTCAATAATCTGCTCTGCAAACATGTTCACATACATACAAAAATCTTTCCCATAATCTAATTTACTCAGGCAAGATGTTCATCAAAACATGTAAACTCAGTAAATAGCTTCTATTAATCCAACAGAGCATCATTTTAAAAATACTACTTGCACATGCATGTTAGAAACATGTCTTTTTTCGTGTATGAAACTAGAGATTGTACCACTGTTCAAATAGGATGTCAATAAAAAAATACAGTTAGTATTTCTTGCACATCTATCTATGATTCCTTCTTATGGGTTCTTTCCCTGAAGGAGTTTTCTCTCAGTTATTTCATTGACTAGATTTTATATCTAATGGACATATCAGTTCCAATAAAATAATAATTCTTGACCTTCTGGGTTACTCTGACTATTTTAAATCAGAGGCCCTAATTTTCATCTTTCATTCTTGGGTAGAGTGCTCATAATGAAAGCTGAAGGTTTTTTTTTTGTTTTGTTTTGTTTTTTAATCTCACTCTGGATGTGCAAGACTCACTATCTTAAAAAATTAATGACATGTTGACAAAAGCATAATTACAAAATATTTTTATAAAAATGTACAAGTTCAAGAAATTGTGAATTATCCTTTTTGTGAATGTCCCGTTATTGTAGTGCATCTCAAATAGTGGGGCAGACCGACCCTAGGGTGGGCGCGAATGACAAAAGGTTTTGTTTTTGTCATGTGAAGCGTAATTCCAATAGAGTAAGAATTTTTAATGTTAAAAAGGATACAGGTCTCGGTATACTTATGCAACACTTATACAATTTTTATAGATCAGAATCATTATCATAATCAGCGCATGGGGTTAAAGGCAAAGGGCAAAAGTTTTCTCTTTCCTAGGGGAGCTTGGCCAAATATAATTGAGAAGCACTATTTTAGTGTGAGGTTATGGAAAGATGTAAAGCATAGGTCTTAAACTCCAGTCCTCCAGGGCCGCAATCTTGCATGTTTTTGATTCCTCTCTGTCGAACACGCCTGATTCAAATGTTTAAGATAATGTTCAAAATCCTGCAGAACTTGCTGATGACCTAATCATTAGAATCAGGTGTGCTTCAGTAAAAAGAATTAAAAACATGCAGGATTGTAGCCCTCGAGGACTGGAGTTTGAGACCTATGATGTAGAAGCGTTTATTTTTCAAAATACTAATCATAGAATAAAGATTCAAGATAGAAGTATAACTACATATACAAAGACATAGAAATTTGCAATACAACTTTTCTCTTTATTTTGTTAAGGAAATTGTGGCCGTAGCACTTCATGCTGAGTCGAGAACTTAGTTAGTGATCAGTGCTCTCTATGCACAAGCATACCCCATTACGTGTTGTAAAGGAAAAAGAGACTGTTCAACATCTATACTACAGTTAGGAGCTCACTGGGCATGGGAACAAAAGGTACACTTATGAACAACATCCAGAAATGCTGCCGGGTTGTCTGGGCCCGAGCTCATGTAAAATGGACCGATGCACAATGGGAAAGAGTTTTGTAGTCTGATGACTCCACTTTTCAAATGGTTTTTGGAAACACTGGACCAAAGAGGAAGCAGACCATCCGGACTGTTATCAACGCAAAGTTGAAAAGCCTGTGGCTGTGATGGTATTGGGGTGCATTAGTTTCCATGGCATGGGTGACTTACATTTCTGCAAAGGCAATATAAATGCTGAAACTACATACAGATTTTCGAGCAACATATGCTGCAATCTAAGTGATATCTTTTTCATGGACGCCGCTGTTTATTTCAGCAAGATAATGCCAAGCCTAATTCTGCACGTGTTACAATAGCGTGACTTTGAAGTGAAAGAGTCCAGGTTCTCCCCTGGCCTGCTTGCAGTCCAGACCTCTGTCTCCCATTGAAAATGTGTGGAGCATTATGAAGCGTAAAATACGACAGAGATGACCCCGGACTGTTGAACAACTGAAGCGGTTCATCAAGCAAGAATGGGAAAGAATTTCACATAAGAAGCTCTTCCAAAACATTTATTGTGTGTTATTAAAAGGAAAGGTGATGTAACGAAATGGTAAACATGCCCTTTCTCAACGTACACTGGACATAATGCAGCCCAGAAAGTTAATTATTATTTGGCAAAAACAATTAAGTTAGTCAGTTTGAACATTACATATGTTGTCTTTGTAGTGTATTCAATTGAATATGGGTTGAGAAGGATTTTCAAATTGTAGTATTTTGTTTTTAATTTACATTTCATTTCCCAACTTCAACCAAGTCTGGTTGTATGTGAATTGACATTGGGATATAATAATTAGCGATTTAATTGGACAGAAAACTGATGGCATAACAGTGCAATATCAGTTGTTGCCTGATTTATTCATTTAAGTTATCATTTTATATATACTTGTGTTTATTTGTTTATTTGGAATGTTTTGGTGAAAGATTGAACCCATTTGATTTTGTAAGGAATGCTTTTATGTCTGTAATGTCTGAGGGAACCCAGGAAGAAATCTCTTCACCAAGGTGAAAACTAAAGTGGAGCACTCAAACAATACACTTATTTTTTTGTGTGTGTGGGTACAGGATTGGCCGCCAAGTGCTCATCACCCAAACCCCAGATCCAGGCAAAATGCCTCCAAAGTTTGTACGCATGGTCTTTGAGCCATGCTTTACTTTTTGTGTAGCCACAAAATTAAAGCTAATGGTCCTCACCTTTTTTGCACAAATTTTTTATTGTGATGTTTCAAATCCAAAGCCATTATCTAAATACTTATGGAATGAAATGAGTTTCCAATTAGAATACTTTTTGTTCTGGGTCATAAATACACTCAAAAATGTCGATTGTGATTGAACTGATCTGTAACTACAGATCTATGTTAAGGGAAAGGCTGAAAAGAGGTCACCAGTCATTAACCTGGAGTTGTTTACTAGTTTCTTATCTGATGTCTCAACAAAACAGGGTTTCCAGTTGCTTGATGAACAGGGGATAAAACAAGGACACTGTATTTTACTTTAGAAAGGCCCAATTGATTAAATCATCACCGACAAAGTACATGATATGTTAACGTGACCGTGGTCTTACTGGTCAGACTGGAATCAATGGATTTCTACACATGGAATCTACTGCACGCATCAATTGAGGTCGGGCAAAACACAGGTTGTGGAGTTACCTTTGCACTTTCAATAATTTGTCGACACACAAACAGACACCTTTGTGTCTTTACTGCTTTGAATGATGAAAAGGCAAAACCTCCACAACCCCTCACACCACATACAGTACAATGTAAATGCACACATATGAAAACTACAGTCAGTTCTAAAACTCTTGAACATTATATCTGGGCAGTATCTTTCTCTGTCACTGATCCCTGACTGCATGCGTTCATTCCAGATAAGGCTGCTTCTGTCCGTCTGAGGCAAAGTAATGTGATGGTTATCACAGGAAGTCAGTCAATAAAATGGCTGCCAGAGTCATTGACCTTTTTTTTTCAACTATTTGTGGCCCAGTTTATCCATAACAACACCTAAAATTAACAAATCTGATGGAATTTACATATTTTGTATTGTGTCAGGTCAATAGCAGCATCTAAGTGAACCATGCAAAATTTTAATTCAAAAAGTGACATTCACCTATTCTACAGCCAGGGATAGTGATAGGGGAATTTTTCATTTGAATATTAGAATTTGAAAATTCCTAACCAGATGCCCGAGCCCCCTCATCCAGAGCTTCCTAATTCCCTTCTTGATGCATCTCACCCTATTCCCAAGACAGCCCAAATACCCTGCGAAGGGGACAAACTTTGCAGTTTGTATTCATGATGTTGTCTTGGTTACGACCGGCAGCTCGTGGCCATGAGGCGAGGGCAGGAATGTAGCCCGCATGATAAATTAATCGTGCTTTTTATTGTATACACAATAACCCTCTCTTTCCTTTTGAATATATCCTTAAAAAACACATCAATATACACATAGACAAGGAGTGGCTACAATTCCTGGGCAGGAATAGATTCCAACTCCGTCCCTCATTGGTCATAGCCCTGAAGGGTACATTTAGTAGACTGGATTAAGTTGATGGATAATTACATGAAACAATTTAGTCTGCAAGGCAGATCAATGAATGATAGGCATTCACCTAATAGATATGTTCAGTCATTGTCATGCACCATGTATATCGACCCAGCCTTTCTCGATCAGATACCACCAACCTTCTCATTTACAGAGGCTGAATAGGAAAAGATCACAGGTCACCTTCAACATGAAATAGTATCTATCATTAGTTCACAACTTCAACATAAGTAATAATGCCTGAGACGAAATAAAAGGACAAGGCAGCATAGTGAAAGGTTCTACTTTCAGAGAGACGTGATTGCTGCAGTTACACCTGAGTAAAAGTGATCAGTTGATCATTGCAACTCAGCCAAGTGAAACAATCTAAAGAAAGATGTGGAAAGGAAATTGTGGCTGCTAAAGGAATAGCATAAAAGTTATGTGAATCTTTTTATGGTGCAATACTAGAAAATAGTACAGCTGCTCATCTCTGTTATCCACAGCTACTTTGGAAAAAATAAAAATATAGAACATTTGTTTGCTGTTTTAAAAGTGGAATTGAAAACAACTACTAAATAAATTAGTTAGTAGTTATATAGGAACAAATACATTGTTCTCCTTTAAATGACCACAATGTACATAACCTACTATATAAATTAACATACAGTGGGGCATTAATTTCATGGACCAGGATCCCGGATTCAGCAGTCAAATAATTGTTTACAGTTCACTCACAATGGCCCTTCAAAAGTATATTAAGTCGGTTCATTTCAGAATTGGCTGCAAATATTACTGACTATAATTATCAACAGACACTGCTCACATGTTTCTGGGTTACGCTATTCTTAAATGGAGGGAATGGACTTTACAATTACTTTAAAGTACCAGTACTATATGTTATGAACTTCAGACAAGTATGCTGAGGTAAACCTAGCATGTACTCAAAATTGTACAACAAAGTCTAAAATTAAATACTTTTATAGTAAGAATTAAACTTGTATGAAAGCTCAACAATTGGGCTCAACGCTTAGCAAAAAGCTTTTCACCCCCCCAATTTTCCCATTCAGATTGCAATTAATTTAATCTGCCTTTGCTTGTTTAATTGTTGCTACGAGGGTTTTTTTTTATGTCAAATGATCACTGTCGATTATTTGGATAATTGTTGCCACCCTGGTGACATATGCTATCGCTAAGGCTAAACCCCAGGATTGAGACGCGGGTCTTAGTTTAGATGTTTGACACACTCTTCCTCCCTGCGTGTGCTATATTCACTTATTAAAACAAGTGCTTCACCCATCAAGTGTGATCCTTGACTGACCCACAGAGAAAAAAAACAAGTTTCTACAATCAAAATGGGAAATTTGATTTAGGATGGTATGGGGTAGCTGTGACAACAAAGTTTTATCATGGATATTATAATCCAAATGCCTTTAACATATATTACAAATGCATTTGAAAGACCACATAAAATTTCAATGTTTCAACACAGTTTTATCTTATTTATTTTTTCCTCATTTAATAAATACCACATTAAGACTGTAGGTTTTAAAAGTCACTTGAGATAGGTGCTGCTTGCATTATTGGGCAGGGAGACTGGCGTTGACCATTGCAATCTTTTCATCTTCAGGTTTTATCTTCTTCTCATACCTCATATTTGATTTTCATTTCATCCCACATAAATGGACATGAATGGGGAAAACCGAGTAAATATTAAGTATTAGGTAAACGTTGTGAGAAGAACAACATGGAGGAGCGATCAAAACATTACATTATTTACATTACAATATTATAGTACTTGGTTATGCAAAAGGCAACTTTTACCTGTTTTTTTTTTTTTTTCACTTTTACTCTGTCAATTCGCTATTCTCTCTGCGGTGGCAGAAGCAAGTGCTCTGATGTAAACAAAACATTGACGACCTCGACTGTCATCGTTACACAACTTGTTTTAATGCATGGTTGAAAACATTAAATTAAAGGTAGAAATAAACTTATAAAATAAAGAGACCCCTTAACTGACAATGTTCAGGTTTAATGATGGTCTTATGTGAGGTAGGGAAAAGAATGTACAAAAAACAATAAAATATAAATATATATTTTATATGAATGGAAACAGTCCTTACTTCAACTGGACAGCTGAATGCATGATCTGTGTAAAATTGTGACATTTTTGGTCTGCAATTTTGGGTGGTTGCAGGAGATTTTTTTTTTTTGATTTGGCTTGAATTTCATGAATACGAATGCTAATTTAAAAGATTCATATTAAAGTGTTACCCCCATTTTGGATGTCAAAATGGTCGTGTTGCTCCCTGGGTTGTTTTTTTTCCATGGGAGACAATCAAAATGGCTTTGTGAATATTAAAGGATGCCGGTCCTTGTCTTTTATTGTTGTGCATGATAATAATGTAGTATCATTCATCAAATGATAAGAGAATTTCATAAAGACAATGTATGTACATATAAAGAAAACTAGAGAAGGATGGGATCAAGTAGGATGGAGGCGGGTTGGTTAAAGCAGAGGCAAGGAAAGATGAAGGATGGGATTCAAATGAAATGTCATTGCTACTAATGGGAAAAAAAAACAGCCAGAAGGTCACTAAAAATGAAAAGATTAACTTAACATAGGCCATCTTATGCAGAGCAAAAAGTGTTTGTTACAACAGTTAACATTAATTTCCTAAAATCCTAAAAGAAGGATGGCTCAAAGGGAAGCAGGAAAGTCAGAAAAATAAAAGTATATTACAGTCTTTCCCTTATTCCTTTTTTTTTCTTTCTTTCTTGTTTTTTTTTTGTTTTGTTTTGTTTTTGCATTATCAAAGTATAAGCTCAAATGCATCTGGCATGTTTTCCATTGTTCCTGCAAATTTTGTTAAATATCAACTAAATAGATTGTTGATCATAATAATACGAGCAAAAAAAGACCAAGCTCCAAACCAAAGTTACAGGGCATATTTTCCTTTGGAAAAACACACACTGCCCTTGGCACAAATCAATAGGATGAGGATAAAATGTACTTCCATTTAATTATGATAACCAGCCTTTCCTTGCCCATAATCTCTTTCTTTCCTCCCCTATCTCTCAACCTCTTGCTCTTTTCTGTCCATACTCAAGCTCCCCGTGCATTCTCCCTCAGGGAGAATAGAAAACTTGTCAGTACGAATCTAGGTTTAATCGTTTTTCAGATCAGCAGCATGTTTTTGTTCCCCTGAAGCATGTTCTCGTTTCTCCTGCCGCACCAACCCCCACCAGCATCCCCATGCCGTACTCCCCAACCTCATTTTTGAAATGTCGTCTGGGGAGCATTCTAGAGCTCAAATATGCTTGCTGTGGGGCAATTGCACTATTGTGGCTGACATTACCAAATAAATGAGCTACAATTCATCATAAAGCTCTTTCTGACCTCGCAAAAGTGCTTTCGGTTCGCCCGTCTCATTTATAAATAGTTTGACCTTAAATTAGCCATGAAGCTGACAATTAATATCTCACATATTTCACTTGATGAATAATATATATATATATATATATATATATATATATATATATATATATATATATATATATATATATACATATATATATACACACCGGTATATACTGTAAGCCGCAGCAGCAAAATATGAGCAAAAAAAAAAGATTTTTGTCACGGATAAGCCGCACTGGACTTTAAGCCACAGGTAATAACATGAGATATTTCTACAAAAAGATGGTACATGAAAGTTTATCATTTTTATTTATTTAATTTTTTTGTAAATGTCTGCCAACAGCAACTTCCTCTCTTTAACAGACTGAACATGCCTGCATGTTTAGTCCCAACATATTTATAGAAAATAGATGGATTGATATTTTCAACACTAACCGAATACTGTTAATAATAGTAGTTCAAAATCAATTCTTCAATGGCATTTTGATTATTTTAGTGAACATAAAAAACACATTGCACCTAATTCATATATACAATCAAAAATACATAAATAAAATCATATATTTTATAAATATAAAATTTACATTTCACAAATTTACCCAAAATTTTATTCATTCTCTTATTCAATTTAGACATTTTTTTTAATGTAATATATTTAATACAAATATATTTTTAAAACTCTTTGAGCACAGCCATTGATTAACATCTTTTCAGTTCTATTTCATAGTTGTTCCATAAATTGAAACCTTGAACAGATACACACATTTGCTTGCTGGTGGCTAGCAAAAAATAAAAAATAAATAAAAAACAACAGCCGCACTGGACTATAAGCCACAGGGCTCAAATCATGAGGAAAAAGGCTTATTGTCCGAAAATACGATATATATATATATATATATATATATATATATATATATATATATATATATATATATATAATATACACGCTCAGGGGTGCACATATTTTTTTGGGGGGTGTTACTCCCAGGAGTACCAGGACATTATAATTGATACGCACCCTTTTTTTCATTGAAAACAGTCGTCCGCTATGTACGCCGTACCTTGCAATCTTTTCCGCCAGCAAGAGCCCCAGAAAACCAGCATGCATTTTCCTATGAAGATAGCCCTCACATAAAAAAAACTTTATTAAAAAAAAATTCATTAAGAAAATACATAAGTTGTTAATACTGAACTGGCCAGCATAAGTCAAAAACGTTTTAAAATATTAAAACTTTGCTCACTTAAAACGATCACGATTATCCGAACTCTTGTTTTGAAAGGCTTGTACCGATGTGATGCTGGTGACGCGTGACACCCTTTTTTCTTCTGTTCATGATGAACAAAACCCAAAGTTGTGCATAAAGTCTGTCGACCAGCATCTGTTAAAACCTAGGAGATAAATCGCTGCAAACTATTCTTTTGAATCTTTTTTGTGCCACAAAGGAGATTTCTGTGCATTTTGCAACTTGTTCTTACCGTGCTATTAAGTTTGGTTATATAACAAAGATCATTGTCAAGATGACAATGTTTTGGTATTAGAAGAAGAAAAAATTGCTAATGTTCTGTATGCCATTTTTTGTTTTAATTTTGCGCACACGCCACTAATTCTGTGGAAGGGTGAATTACAACTTTGGTAGGATTTAGTACACCTCCCCAGGGCTGACATGTTTGAGCAGCTTGTTTGTTAGTTTAGCATGAGCTGTTCCACTTTTCGTTATATGGGAAGAAAATGCAGCACTTGTCCTTCTTTGGCCGCAAGTATCCTGTAATGTGGCGACTTTTGCCATATTGCCTCGTTCATTTAATTTGCATGTTATGGGGACTTTTACTTAAAGGAAGTTTGTCTTTTGTGTCTGTTGAAAATTTAAAATTACTGACAGAGCCATAAGAAATCATTGCTTCATTCTTGCTATCCAATCATATAGTAATACGGTACATTTGTTAGGTTTTCAGTTGGTTAAATTGGGTGCACGAGACTATATACAGTCTTTTTCACTTTTTTAATAAATGTTAGATCAGTTCAGCACTCAGCTTATAGTTATTTTTTTTCATTTGGCCCCCCTTTCCATTTCACTTTGACACTCCTGCACTACAGTGATACAAAATTTACCTCTGAGTTCCTTGGACTAACTAAACTTTGTCTCGCAAACCACAACTGATGCACTTATGAAACTTTTGGAGGACGCAGATTTGAATAATTCAAAGTCACTGTGTGAACATAGACAGTGTGTTTAATGTGTCAATGTGACAATGAGTGACAATGAGAATGACACAGAGGAAGGCTTTTTAATGACAAAAAGGGTGAGCACCAAATAGTGCGCCCTGTTACACATGTGAGTAACCCATGAAAACAATTATGTGCACCCCTTTTTATAAACCTTCAATAAAAGAAGTACATACTTCAGGTGTGGGGTGTAGACAATTAGAAAACACAAATTTAACAAGAGCCTGTCTATTGCTTACCTCCGGGGAGTCTCCTTGGAAATTAATTTTGGCACAATGTTAACAGTGACGTATCAGGAAAAGGGCTTTGTCCAATTAAGAGTTACCTAACACATTAAAAATGGGACTAAACCTTTAGATCACCATTCATCTAAAATGTCTCCATCAATTTCTGCACTTATCATCCATTGGGGTAGCAGCTGCCATGGTACTGTAGATAAATGATTGAACTCTGGAATTGTCATCTTGCACCCACAGGAATGGATAAATACACAAATAATGGCAACTGGCTTGGAATGCGGATGAATGGATGAATTTTGTCAGTGGTGTTGTTAAAATTGTTAAAATGTTAAAATTACAATCTGCACCGAGACTCATTTAAGATGACACCAATATCAATGACACATGATGAAAATCACTTAGTGTTAAAATATATTAAAAAAAATCAAACTTGCTGTTTTTTCAGTGTAGTAGAAATATAAATTATATTATTATGTCTTTTTTACAAAGACACCAAGACATGAAACATTGGTTTGACTGAGGTGAGGAAAATGCAATTACTGTAAACGTTTTCTCGTAAAATACTGTTGTTCACTTGGATTTTTCAAAAATAGCCTACCTATTGCCCCCCTTCAAAAATTAAATAGCATTTAGAAAATTTTGCCAAGATTACAGAGGGAAAGAGCGAATGAAGACTCTTTTCATTCTCCTTCAATTAAGGTTGACTTAATTGTTAATTTAATCGTCCACCGAGGAGCCATTAGAGACGAAAACAGAGACCACACATGTAAACACATTAAGAATCACAGACATTATTGTACTTATAATGTGCTTTCAAACACTCACAGAGCAAGCGCTGCTTTTCATAAAGTCGAAAAAGGAAAGATTTCGAAAAAGCTGTACCTTTGCTTTTAGCTAGAAGAGCAGGTGGAGGTGGCGAGAGAGCAGAGGAGTCCATAGCCAGAGCCAAGACACACAGACAGAGAGTAGAAGACTTTATGAGTAATCACTTACAGTATATCATTGTCTTCAGGGACTATGCATGCATGTCACTAGGTAATGTTCTCATAAGCAGTTATTTGACCATTTTAGGAAAAATCGTTTGTTTGTTTTTGATTTTGATTCACCAATGCTTTTGCAAAATAGCATTTTCACGGGTTTCACGGTCTCATAACAGCGAAAAAACGAGGGAACACTGTCTCTCTCTCTCTCTCTCTCTCTCTCTCTCTCTTTTTATATATATAGAGAGAGATTGGTATCTCATACTTGGCCCAGGTATTGGATTTAATCCATAAATCCATAATCAGTGGAATACCCCATCCCTCGTAATTACAGCAGCATCATTATAAATCACAGTTGTCGAACTCCAGTCCTCGAGGGACGGTATACTACATGTTATCAAACCTTTTCACTCAAAAACACCTGATTCAAATGATTGGGATCATTTTGAAGCTCTTGCAGAGCTTGCTAATGAGCTAATCATTTGAATCAGGTGTGTCTGGGAAAGAAAACCGGAAAACATGCAGGATGCCGGCCCTCGAGGACTGGAGTTCGACACCTATGTTAGATCATGCTTTTTATAATATGTGTTTTTTCTATTGCAAAGTGTTTCTTTGTTTATAAAACCTGCTCATGAAAACATACTCCATTAGCATCAAATAACAGACAGTGCCAGAAAATTTCAATCACACATTCAAAAACACCTCAAACATGCAAGCATATCAACCAACTACACACTGTTACCGTCCTGAAACAATGGCCTGAATCTCATTGTGACAAAATATATTTGACAAATGGCTTCTTCTGATAAAATCAGCTACATCAACAGATCATTGAATTCTACACCAGAAAAGAAACTATTAATATATGAGTATTTAAGTGTTCAAATCAGTGTTTCTTGATAATCATTTTATTTTATATTTAGTCATATATATTTAATAACATGTTTCATATCTTCTAGAAAAATGAAAAAAAAAAACTTAGGCCATTATTTTGGGATGATGACAATATAAGAACATGATTTTGAGCAACAGAACATGCATTTTGAATGTTGTGCTTCCCGACAAAAGGATAGAAGCAGCACCTGACAAAAAACTTTTTTTACAACTGATTTTCGAACTACTTAATCATAATTAATAGTATTTTATGTTTCAATTTGTTGATGTTTCTTGATTGTTATCAAACTAATTCTCTAACATGAATAACTCAAATTTCAATGAGGTTTGGAAGTTGTGTAATACAAATTAAAAGACTAGAATGATTTGCAAATCATTGTTTGTCTTTAACTCTCATTCTTTAACTGCCTGCAACACATTCCAAAAAGCTGGGACAGCTGCGACTGGGAGAATGCTCCAAAAAATACATCTACTGAAAATTCCACAGATGAACTAGTTGCAATGAAACACTTGAATATCACAATCGGGAATAGATGGAGCATCCAAGAAAGACACAGTTCATCACTATGTAAACAACTGTGTGAGCCCAGCAGTTTAAGAACAACATTTCTAAATGTAAAACTGCAAGAACTACATTCAAAAGATTCAGACAACCCGGGGAAATCCAAATTTTATTTTAATTTGACAAAATTTTATATATTTTAATTTGACAAACATAAAATCAACAGTGAACGTCCATGACCTTTGATCGCACACACACACTATATATATATATATATATATATATCTATATATATATATATCTATATCTATATATATATATATATATATATATATATATATATATATATATATATATATATATATATATATATATATATATATATATATATATTAACTGTACTTCAAATCAGATGAATAGTACTTGTCGTAATCATGTACGGGTGAGGCTTAGTTGAGGCTCAGTGAATGTATATGAATCTATATGAATTATGTGCCATGTGTTTGTATGTTAACACTGTTGCTGTAAGCGGGCAAAATAAAAAAAAAGTTTGAAATAAAAAGGAAAAAAAGGTAACAGACTACCATATACCACCTTTCTAGCTGGTGTGGCTTATACATGTACAAGCTGCACGGGTACGGAAAATATGGTACAAATGCAGGTTAATCTCTACCAATCAAAGCAAAAGCCATATAGATCAACAAAACCAAGATACGCCACTGACATCTCTGGGCCCAGGTTCATCTGAGACGGACTGAAGCAGAGTAGAAAAATGTTCTGGTTGACAAGTCGTGGATGTCATATATCTAAGCCAAGGAGGAAAAGAACCATCTAGATCAATGCAAAAAAATAGCATCTGTGATAGTATTTGGCAGTGCTTGAGCCAATGGACATAGTATAAGGAACTCGCAATTCTGTGAAGGCACCATTAATTCTGACAGCATACAGATTTTGGAACAATATATGCACAGCTTCATAATAAAACAGAAATACAGTATTAGATTGCCCTGCCTGCAGTACAGAGTGCTCCCTTATTGAAAGCCGAGATCCTGGAGTGTGGAGCAGCTGCAGCTGTGCATCCAAGCAAGTATGAAAAGTATTCCACCAACAGAGCTTCAACAGTTAACGCTCTCTGTCCCCAAATGTTTAGTGATTTAGTGTTTTTAGAAGGAAATATGATGTCACACCGTGGTTAACCTGTTGTTGTTCCAGCTCTTCTAGAACATACTGCAGGCATTCAATTCAAAATAAGTAAATATTTGTATATTAAAATGATGTGAATAAGTTAAACACATGGCATTGTTTCTATTTACATGTTACACAACATCCAAACTTCCCTTGGTCTGGGTTTTGTGTTTACTACGATATACTGTCATTGAAGTTTAAAGAAAATACATCTGTAGTTAAACATCTTGGCAGTTCTCGACATTAACTAATGTAATCTAAAGTAATGTGTTCTGTTGCTGCCTTGAAAGGCAAAAGACTGACTTGACTGCATTTCAACTTTGAATGACAATGCAGCAAAGTATTAAAGTTCATATATTCCTGCGTCTACAGAAACATTTGATCATAAGTTTATCACACCAATAAAGTGTAACATCTATATATATATGCAGTAAAACAAAATAATATACATGAAAGAAAGAGGGTAAGGAGAGTCATACCTTGTTCTGCCATCATGTGTGCAAGGCCTTGAAAAGGTAGCAGGGGAAGCAAGGAAAACGCAGAAGACAACACTTAAGCACATTTCCAATACACTTTGGTATTGTGATGACATGATTTTCTAGATAGGGAAAGCATGCACACTGGCAGGACACACTGACAAGTAACACAAAACTTCCAATTTCTTCTTCAGAAGAAACATCTGATGGTTCAGAGTAATGTAAACCTCTTGATTTCTCACTTTCACTTACACTGTGGTCAAACCTAATGGGATATTGTCTACTGTTTGTCTGCTTTGATTGGTGCATATTAACCCTTGTGCAGTATTTTGTCCAATGCTTTGATGTTTACATCAAAGACATTTTACATCAAAGGTAAAGCATCAAAAGAAGGCACTAGGGAGCTGAAAGTTCAAAATGGCAGGACCAATTAGTTATCACACTGCAAGATGTGGAAGGGTTGAATAAGTTCCACATTTTGTCTTCCCAGACACCAGAGATGCTTTTTTTTTTCTAGCCGCGTGATTGAGACTTAAATATGCATAAATCTATTCTTAATATATAATAGGTAAGCTTACTTTTCTGACACGAACAAACAATTTTGAGTAAAACAAATATACAGTAATAATAGTGAAATCTACTAAGATAAAATCAGTTCAACAACCATACTAGTAAGGAAATATATTGTCCTGGCAGGAGTTGTATCACTTAGTTCGGGTACTTAGCCTGCTTGATCCCAGAAACTGTTAATAATATTTGTTTATGTGTAGCTTTCTGATAAACAATAACATGTACAACTAGATAACTCTGGGGTTTTAACACTTCTTGTTACAAACTGACACTGGCCTCCCATCAGAAAAAAGAAAAAGTTTTTTAGCCCTCGTGAGAAAAGCTTTTGGGGCCCCTGGGTTAACTAAATATAAACAATACCTAGAATAGAATAGAAAATAAAAATTTCACAGTACAACAATTGTTATTCATATTTTCAGTATGTTCTTATTTATTCTTCAGAGCTTTAATACCTGTGCACAAAAAGCTGTAATTAAAGCCATAGTTACTGACCAGTAAATGTGTATATCCTGCCTGAGAAAAAATGAGTGCATTAATGTTTGGACAGCCCCATCTAGACGATGGATGGATACCTCTTCACTCTTGTTGCCACTTTTTTATATTGCAAATTATAATTAACTTCTGATATCATTTTTTTTTCTTTTTTACAACAACAAAAAAAAAGAGTTGTTAAACTCAACTAACTCTAAAATTGCAAACTAGTACCGTACTATCGATTCATACAAAATCTAAACATCACAAAATACCTATTGTATATGAGGTTTTGGGTCAACTCACCTGGTGTTTTGCTGCTGACCTCTGAAACAAAAGGTATAGAAAAAAGCAAAAAAAGGAAGAATTAGACACACGCTTATGACTTGCATGTTGACTGACATGCAAGCAGTGACACTCCTCATCCCATACAAATGGCTGGCAGTGAGCACAGTCATGTGTATGTTTTGTACCACACATGTTTTGTATCACAAATGTTTTTTTTTCCTTTCCTCTATCATTCAGCGCAGGCAACCGACCTCATGAATCAGTCTGACATTTTTATGCTGACGAATAATTGTTTAAAATCAAATATGTGATCAAACATATTTCAAATTAAGATGATTGCAAAATTTGACTCATAGTATGCAATAATTACATGCACTTAAGCATTTGATCCCCACCCCTCCAAAAAAAAAAAAAATCTGTCAAAATCTTTATTTTTAGTCCAATGTTGCTTCAATAAAAGATGAGAGCTAATTATTTAAGATGCATTTAATTTCCTTGGCTGGGACTAATTGTGTATGTGTGACTTTTAATATGAACACAAGCAGATGGAAGTCAATCAGATATGCATTAACTATTAATTTGTTTTAAAACGAGATCTAGTGTAACGGTGCGCCGACATGAAATTACTTGGTCAAATGGTCATCTGCGAGGTGTATATGTGTGTGTGTGTGTGTGTGTGTGTGTGTGTGTGTGTGTGTGTGTGTGTGTGTGTGTGTGTGTGTGTGTATGTTTAATCTGTCAAAAGAAAATGGTCTCCTTTTTTATGTTCATGTGAGAATTTAAGAACTTTCAATTTAACAATGTGTGGAGACATCCAGGATGTAAACCTGCTCCTGACTTTAAACTAGTTAAACTGTTCATAAGAAGCATCTTCAAATGTAATTGTAATCATAATATAATCTGAAGGAAAGAAATAGGAAAAACAGATGACAAGCGCGTTGTTCCTAGCTGCTACCAACTGCAACTCATGCTTGTGCTTGATAACTGACTCTATCAGTCTTCCTACCAGTCTTCCTATGCTAGATGACAACACACATTACAATAAACAAAAGAAACTGTGGTGGTTTTAAAAGAATATAATAGCAACAAGTCACTTGTCCACCAGCAAGTATAATTATGCCAGCAATTATTCAGCACAAGAATGTACAGCTACCACTGACAGGTTGGTAGCTAGCGTGCAGGCTTAGCAAAACACCTTTTTTCGAGCATCTACCATCTAAGAAGCAAACACGAAGACAAGTGCCATTTACTGCCATTCAAACTACAGTAGCATAAGCCGAAGAGGAGTTTCTTAAAGAGTACAAGGGCGAGACCTCAAGATTTTTTTGTCCTGAGAGCAAGAACACATATGAAAAAAACAACTTATGCCAGTCAGTGACTTGCCATTTAGAAGTATTGACGGACACACAAGCTAAACAATAAAGCGGCATCGTTTTCATTATATTCTTTGGCACTGGACAAAAGCAATGACTGATATAAAGGACACTGCTCATTTTGAGATAATGGAGGACTTTTTGCATATGGAATCCCTGAAAGGAAAAACACGGGGAGAGGATTTATTTTACAGTGTGACTTGAAAATACTGACAATTTTTCAGAGCTGAATGACAAAGATTGGCTTTGAGTGTTATGAGTGTTATGGATGCCACAACAGGATTACCTCTAGACTTTGATGCACTGGCTAAAGTGGGTGATCAACAGCACTGTTCTCAATCAAAAGTATATGTTATTGCAGTAATAGTTTAGCTATATTTATGTTTGATATGTAGGGTTAACAAATGCATTTTTGTTTGTTTTTTTGTTCTTCTCAGCTGTCATCGGGCAATAGGCAAGTAAAATTACTTCCATTGTGGTCTTCAATCCATCCAAATTTAGTATTTTTCCTTAAATTGCATGAAATGCAATACAATACCGAATAAGATGACATAATAAATAAATAAGATGGAACACAAATACTGCAATTGACTGCCAACCAGTCTAGGGAGTCCTCCGCCTACCGCCCAAAGCCGGCAGGGATAGGCACCATCTATCCAGCGACCCAAGTAAAAATAAGCTCCTAAAAAAAATGAATGGATCAATTGCTCCTATTCATCAGGGACACTTTATAGACCATCCGCTGCCCATGTAAGATGTGAGCTGAGCACTGGTGTGCAGTTATTCTTTCTTTTGAGGGCCGCCGGTCTGCTGGAGCCTATCCCCGCTGGCAGTAGGCGGGGTACACTTTGAAATGAATGTTTCATTTTGATTAGGATTATTATTATTTTTTGTATTTAGTTTTTTTTTTTTCCCACACCTATTTTTCCGCTTTGTTGCAGTTCAAATAGGTAATATTATTGTTAGAGAAAAATTGGAAGTAGCCTGAATGTTGCTCTTAGTTTTTTTTCTGACGCATTGTAACATCCTAATCATTTCACAGTAATTACATGTCAGTAAGATATTGGTACAGTAATAAATCCAATGTTGATGAAGTGCACAGTAGTCTATCATACGTTGTCTCCTGGTGTTGGTTCATGTTCACAGTGCTGTTAAATGTTTTCTTTTACTCTTAGTAACCTAATCTGGAATTGTATCGCTGGCTTTCTCTTCCATCATCAATTTTACTTATCCAGATCAGCACTTAAGCTAATTTCCTCTTCTTTCTGACTTCATTAATTAATCATTGATTATAGGGTACCAGAGCTCATCTTGTTCACACTGGTCCTAATTGGATAGAATTGTACCGACTGAATTGCACAGCAAAACTGCACAGCAAAGCTGCACAGCAAAGCTGCACTTACAAAAATACAACAAAACTTGATTTTGTCATGTAATCTGATTTAATGAGATTATCAACTTCAACAATTTCGAGATCTCAACATCATGATTGTATGTAGCCAGAAAGCTAATTCATTAACAAATGGAGCAGTTTGTAGAGGTTTGCTTTTTAGAATGTTCAAATCAAGGGGGTTCAAAATCAAGACGACTGTTTCCCATAACTTCTGTCATAATTTAAGATCGCATGTTACCCATACACTTAAAACATATTTTTGAAGAGGCCATACCACGATATACAGTACCATGTGGATATATTCCAGAGTGAAATATGTATATATAAATTAGCCAATATAATTCCTTATGGAATATGAGTTTCGTGATACCAGTATTCTTAGCCAGGAAGTGAAACGTCTTTTTTACAGAAGCCACATCTCTCCTCGTATGACTGCCTTGATATCGTTCAATGCCAGCCGGCCACAAAACATCCATTTTCCCATCCATAATCCAAACATCCATTTCAACTGCTCAGCCTTGTGGGTCAACAAGCGCTGTAGCCTATCCTACGCATAGTGAATAAAGCGGCAAAAAAATGGAATTTCACCGACATAGTAAAAACAGTATATTGACATTACTTTGCAAAACACCCATCTTTTTTTCAGATTGGTCGCTGTGAGAACCTATCAATCGTTCAACCCGTGGCTGAGTAATTTATTACTGATGTTTATTGTCTGGCTGTGCACTTCCAAACGCACATTTTCGCCACTTTGGCATTTTCTACAGGAAAACATTGTAGCCATTGCATTGTAACCCTTGCACTTCTTATCCAGGTGTTCCTTGCTGTCTAATCTGTATGTCTATTTATTTTGCTGCTTGCCTTTCAGTTGTTGTGAGGTCCTTGTCACCCCATCGAAGTTTGCATAAGACATACATTTTGTGTTTTTCTCGAGTCCCGTATCCACTTTTCCTGTAGTATGTTTCTTTCTGGGTTTTATTCTGTCACTTTGTATGTAGTTTTTGACTTTGTTTGCGTTCCTTGGTCAACTAATTAAATTATAGTTTTTCCACACACCCTGCAAGAGTATGGCAAGATGTGTACAGTATACGTGTTTTACGTAAGCTTCATACTTTTTGACTTGCTACATCACAAGAGGAGCAACAGGCAAGGGGAATCTACCTAAGGTGAAGTTTCAACAAAACCATATCCTAATTCTTACACAGGGGCCTGCTGGCTTAGATTAAACAAAATTCAAATCAAAGATGTCCAAAACAGTTGGTCAAAAAAAAAAAAAAAAAAATCACAGTTTGAGGACCACTGCCCTATGTATGAAACCCACTAAGATTGACTTAGGATGCTTTCAATGAAAAAATAATTCCATCCAAACTTTGCATTAGAGATTATTAACTGATACTCTTAACTGTGTTAGTCAACATATTGGTTTAACCAGTATTATTGCAGGTAGAACAGATTATTCAGTTATAATTTATTTTTACATGGATATATCATTTTAAATCCTGATAATATTAAATATGAGCAATTTTTGGTTTATAAATAATCTAGCTGTATGTCAGGTATTTACAGGATGAGGAGAAGATGAAGGCCAAAAAAGGACCTTGGATGGCTGATCCTTCCATGTGGCTGAGGTTGGACTGAAGACAGAGAGAAGGAGATGAAAACAACTCTTTGGACAAATGTAGAAAATACTGGACCGTGGGAAAACTAATGCCTTTAGTCCCACCTGCTTTCGGTAGAGTCTTGGAATGCAAAATGGCCCAGGATCTTTGTACACTTCCTAAACTCTCAATATAAAGATGAACTAAATTGGCACTTCTTGTACTAGTGTTTGTTAAATAATATGCTTCCTGAATAAGTGCATACTTGCCAATTCATTTTCATGTTTGATAATACACAAATCTACTAATGGTATTGTATATGGAAGTACTGTCATCTTTTAAGTTCCTAAATCATGCAACTTTTATATTGTACAATTTGTCAAATAACCTTAAAGGTGGTTGAACTCTGAAATTCAGTATTTACAACTTTACCATAAAACAGACAAAAAATACATGTTTTACATATGGAATTCCTTCAAGTGCATGCTGATTTTTTTTTTATTTGTATTAGGAAAAAAATACCTGGATATTAAAAGATGTATGCATGTGTTGATGTTCTTCTGTGTTAGCAACTTCTAATTGTCATTTGAAATTTGTGTCCCCTTTAAGTGCTTGACAGTGGTTACAATCAACTCTACAAAAACTAACATTATCTTCTTGAAACTGAGGATTTGTTTTAAAAGTGAGTTCATTAATGGCCCAAAAATGTGTAAAAATGTTTATTGGTTATGAATAAACAAAGGATCAATTTATAAATGCATGATGGTCTTAAAATTGAGTTCTGCATACACTCCTAACTCAGCATTATGAACCCAAATATTACTGTTACTATTATTCTTATAATTATTAATATTAGTCGTTTTTGTTGTAAGTATATTCATTATTACTGTAATAATAATAATGGCAAGAACGTGGTTGTCCTCTGCAAAAGTGTCAAAAATGATGCAGCTTGTCAGTTTTAGCAAGAGAAAGTGGTTTGCATTTGACTGGGGGAAAACAAAACAAATAGGAGCGGAAGGTTGTTGGGCGGACTGGAGAGCTTTTCAGCAGTAAACAACTGCAATTCCCAGCACAAAAGAATGTGTGAGAAAAAAAAAAAAAAAACACCTGACATCTTGTGATTGCATAATGAAACAGGGCTCCATTCTCTCAAGAGGCATCCTTATCAGTCACTGCAGAACCAATGTCATTAGATTGTGTTGCACTGGCTAGCAGTATTTAGATTAGCTTTCAGATTCTACACCTCGATCTCTCACACACACGCACACACACAAATAAATATATGAGGAACATTCAAAGTGAGAGATTGGCAAGCCCACAAGGTCAAAGAACATATGAGCCTGCAACACTTGTGCAACAGTGGAAATAGTCCTTTGAACAGGCAAATAATAAAGACAAAATACAAATAACATTTCACATTCCAAGGTCACATTGGAGTGTCAAGATATGTATTTTATAAAATCATATTGTTCTTATTGATTATTCCATTTGATTTATGTTGTCTCACCTATTTTTTTACTTATGTTTTTATTAAATGATCAACAATGGAGCATCAAAAAGGCCTAAGGAAGTACAACCCAGTTGTGAAGGGGGACTTATAAGGTCGCAAGTATGTTAACGTATGGACAAACCAATGATAATTAATCAGAGACTTTGCAAGATGCCTCTGCCCCTTATTTTAAAGTGAAATTCTTTGGGGAAACGCCATTTTCTGTTATAAAACAGCTGTACCAAACATAAACAAGAGAAATATGGTAAATGTACAGTATCAGCCAAAAAATTTTTTTCAGAGGTTTTTGTGAAGGAAATCATATACAGTATTAGGTTGTTATCATTATGTGCTTATTTCTTGTCTAGAATAGTGTGCATTGCTATCCAAGTATTCAGTCCTAGTTTATCTCGCCCCAGTCCTTAGATAAAGCTGTTGACGCAGGAAAGTGTGAGCTGGGACCTTGGCCCAGCCGTTGGTGGCACCCGACTGGCTCATTTTGTTATGTCTTGTGATCTGCAATGCTTTGCTGAATGAATAAAAACCAGGCAGGGACGCTTGCGCGAATTGAATTAGTGCTGGGAATGCATGAGTTCATTCACCAAAGCTTTTTCCCTGTGCCATGGTATAGAAAAATCAATCTTGGCTAGTCTGAGTTACTCTTTTTGCTGCTTAGCAGCTAGGCTTGTCCTAGTCTTCTTTTAGAGATTTCTCTGACATTCTATATTTATTATTCTATTTTTTTTTTATTGCTTTAAAATTTTTGTAATTGTAGATTAATTTTTGTTATTGACACCATGAAGTTGTATTAATGGAAATAGTTGGGAAACAAAAATCATGTTATTGTTATGTTTATATTATGTTATTATTAAATGTATGTTATTATATACAAGTTTTGAAAATTAGATTCTTCAAAGTAGGCATTTTTTCACCAGACACATCTTGGTATATTTTCAGTCAGCTTTATTGCCAGAATGGATTTCAAAAGCTATGCATTTTCAAAAATTACTGCAATTCCCCAAATAAAGGATGCATAAGTTAAGTTATGACGTACAGATGCACATTTCTACATTGGACGTATTCTTACTTATGGTAATTACGGCAATGGGACGAGTTACACTACAGGCAGTGTATAGGCTGGTAAAACACTTCAGCTCATACCAGTAGCAAATACTGCATTATCTTCTAAATAGGAAGTGAGTAGACTGAACCAATGCCCAAGTTCATCAAGAATATTACAGTAGCTTTCAAGAACAAAGTGATTCTTGTAGTGGAGCAGGTTAGAGACCATGAGCCTAACAGGCTAACGGGCTAGCTGCCCTCATATAGCGATCTGGAGTAGAGACAGTAGCCGATCACATCGGACAAGAGGAGGTAGGGTTTCATTTTATTTCAACAGAACTCTGTGAAAATACCCCAAACGCTCATTGGCTTGCTTCACTCCTCCCACTGCGCAAGATTCTGGGCACCATCTCTCACTCGCTCGCCCACTCCCTCACCTGCAAGCCACATACAGCTCTTTCACAGCAGAGACTATACTTACAATGGATGTAGAACTTACAGAAATAAATACAAGAAAACATGAATAAATTACAAAGATGAGACATATTCTGTTTTTACATTGTGACAATATAGCTGGTGCGACCAATACATTTGTGCGTCCTATATTTGGGGAAATAGCTTGAAATTCTTGACCTTTTAATGTGTTTGGGGCCATTGAAATTTAAAGGTGTTTATCATCTTGCTTTTCGCCCCCTTCCCCACTCCATTTATTTATTGTGATAACCTACAGTAGTATCCCAATGATGGGGATATGGAAAGAAATGTTAGTAAAATGGTACAGTATACTTATTTTTTAATTGTTGAAGGTAAATGAAAACTATGTGTTTGTTACCTTGTGTGCAGAAGTTGCCCTTGTATTCTGTTTTGGAGCAATCACAGATTGGTTGTCCATCCACCACTGTGCATGTGCCGCCATTCTCACATGGGTTCACAGTGCACCGCCCCTCAGACTCCAGCGGCACTTTAAGACTTCCCAGGAACAAAGGTTTTGTTTTGCCATATTTCAGGTCTGTGATTGAGCCCTTGAAGGGCTGCATGTTTCGCACCATAGGCAGTGTGAGTGCACCACTGCGGATATCCTGAGGCACTCCTCCCAGGAACAGGTCACTCACAATTTTCATGAACTGGCGCTGAGGCCGCACTTCATCTGCTTTGGCTTGTCCGTCCAATACCAGAACTGTGCGCAAGTTATACCTGCTCAGAGTTGCAAAGTGCCAACTGTTGTCATCCACCCTTCTGTCAGACACAATTGTGGTTTCAGCACAGTCGATGCTGAAATGGAGCTGAAGTTGACCCTCAACCACAGATAGCTGCAGAAAGTCACAGTAGCCTCCATCATCAAAGTACAGCAGCAGGGCCTCTGAATATTCTGTCTTAAATTGGAAGCTGAGATCGCCACGGATGCTGGCATCCCAGCGGAGGTAACGAGCCCACTGACCTGGTGTACCTAAAAATTGCAGTCCCAAACATGTGCTGAGGAACATCTGCAGCTTGATAGAAAAACTCAGGAGATCCATACTTGCAAAAAAATATATTAATCCAACAAGACGTTTAATTGGAATTCTGTCTGGACTATTTTGTATTATTTATTGATGTATTCAAATAAAAGTGTTGCTATAAAATAAATCTATCTAAAGGGACAAGGGCAGGAACAAGGTAACAGTCGTTGCGGTTAACAGTCTTGAGGCCGATCACATCGAGAAATTGTCGAGTAGCTGGCAGGCATTGGTCTTTGCTTTCCCCCTGAGGGTCCGCAGAGGGAGAGGAGGTAATGTTAAGGTAATGTTTTTTTTCCTTTACTTTGCTTTGTTTTTTTTTGTTTTTTTTATGCTTCTGTGGACATTCTTTCAAGATTCATCGTGCAAGGTTCTGATGGAGACAACTCCTTGGGTTATACTGTCAAGCAGAATCTTCTCCATGTTTCACACTGGAAAAATAAGCAGACAAGGAATCTGCTTGGCTCGCTGCTCCATTACTGTCAAAAAACAGAGAAAACGTAGGGGTCACAGAGGTTCATTTAGCAACAGTCATCACATTACAATGTTATTTGCGTCTAAAACTCATCATAAAATCAGGATTTTTGTTTACAGGATTTAAAATCTGTTTGTATTTCAACCTGAAATAAGATAACCAGAATAAACCAAATTTAAATTCAGAGCTAATGCTAAGGTCACAAATCTACATAAGAGATTCATCAAAGCCATGTTTTAATTCTCAAAGAAAAACTTCGACATAAAAAAGCTTGCGCTTAATTTCTCAGCCAGCCTCAGTTCTCCCTCATTTTTCAAGGTTAATGGGGAGTGGACGCCCCTGCGATAAATAAAAAACGGTGAAGTAGCGTCATTCTCACCACCTTCACCCCGACGCAATTTTCATGGCTGTGTATGTGGGCACCTTAGTTTTTTTAAGTGTGAAATGTATTCAGACCTTACACATTCAAGACAAATATTTCTGCAATACACATATTTACTTGAAATTATTAAACCTTATACAGTAACTGTACTGTTATCCAGTCCCTTCCCATCCATTTTGCTGTAGTCTCACGGTGAGCCGTGAATGATGTGAATTTTATGCGTCACCATCAAATGACGACATTGATGAAGTCTCATATCGTCAAACATATATACCCCCACCCACTTCACTCCTCTGTCAACCTCCTCAGATCAGCTGCCAATTACAGGTTGCGTTCATAAATGAATTTGAACATAGAAGACTCCACACTCCTGGAGCATACGTGTATGCAGTCTGAAATACGGAAGCTAAATGAATGTTGTTCAAGTGTGCAGTTTGGTTATTCATAGTCCACCAAAAACAAAGGCAAAAGGGCAAAAAAAAAAAAAAAACATGATAGTTTGCCCTCACAAATGTTGCGTTTAGACCAAATGGATAGATAGTGAAACAAGTGATGCATTTGAATTGCAGTCAATGTAAAACATGGGAAACATAATGCAAAAGTGTGTTGGGCAACACGAAGGATTCAAATATAGAGACAAAAATTACGCTTATTAATTTCGCCTGTTTGCAGAAGTTAAAAATGTTGAACTTTTAAAGATTTCCCACTTTACAGTACCTCATATCTCAAAGATTGTTGAACAGGAAAACCCAACTTACATTATCTAAAAGTTTTTGTTGGAAAATTTTGAACACAGAAATCCAAGTAATTTGTGTTTTATTAACATTTTCACAAATGTTCAACATGTGGTTTATACAGCACACAATGAAATTTAAATTGTTTCTCACATTTTAAAGATGATTTCCAAAATTGCAAAACACTTTTTCCATTCCAGTGAACGGCATTACCAGCAATTAAATGAGTGCAAAACAATGTTTTACTGCCAAAGAAAAAACATTGATTGTGACACAACCATGGACAGAAAAGGCCATCACAGCAGCAAATTTGAAGATTTCACCTTTCCAGCAATACCAGCATATATCTTGCTCGATATGAAATGAATAGACTGTATTTGACTGTATGAACATCTTGTATTTGAGCTTCAATGATGATATCAAACAATTTAAAATGGATAAGTTCAATTTTTTTTTCCATGTTGTAATTGGATACAACTTCACAAACTAGTTTTTACTCAAGGAATAGTGCAAACGAGTGGAGTGCAAGAATGCAAAGTAGTGCTGTGTGATGCTGTTTTTTTTCCCTATCCATCTGATACCAATAGCATCAGTATTTAAGGTTTGATGCATGATCAAATTATTAATGGGTAAATAATTTGTCTGACCTTTGTCAAAGTTCTAAATGAGAGACTAAAGACGACACAAGCTGAGGCTTAATGTATTTTAGAAAACAGAGAAGGGGTTGTTCGGTCCAATCAGACCATTCTGACAAGTACTTTCACTTCCAGCTTTTTTTTTCTTTAATTCCTTTCTAGATCAGGGTATGGTTTAATTCGTCTTATGGAAGTTTACTTATGTCCAACGAGTGAGGGAACTTCCTTGTTGACCTTTGGGACAACAAAGTGTTGCCAGCAGCCGCTCCAAACCGTCAACCTGAGCTAATGGCGATAATTGATAATATGTGTTTTAATGAGATCATGTATATTTCAACCTTTAATTGAAAACCTTCAATTGTTTATATGGTCAGGACACACAACGTTTATCAGTGATTAGAAAAGAATTCCCCCCCAAACATAGTTACTTTTCTGTTTTTTTTTTGGTTTTGTTTTTTTGCTTCGATAAACAAAGTGCATAGGTTGTTTGTTTGTTTTGTTTTCAAAAAGTATTTTATTTTAGAAAATGTTACACAACACTTAAAAAAATCCCTCTTTACAGCACTTCAATTTCTGGATATTTTGCCAAAAACATTCTAATTAAAGATAAACAATCTTGAAAAGGGTTGTGTTTCAAAACAAAAAACTTTGCAGAACAATGGTTTTGTTACTTTTTTTGTTCGTTGTTTGTTTGAGAGTGAGTGAGTGAGTGAGTGAGAGAGAGAGAGAGAGAGAGAGAGAGAGAGAGAGAGAGAGAATTAGGTGAGATGTTCTATATTATAATTCTATATCTGCATGCATCTGTGCTTGTTGGTGGGTGGACGAGATGGCGTTTGCATAATTCTTCCAGTGTTTCCTTTTGGATTTTCTTCAGCGGCAAGTGTTCAGTGAGCTAGACGTGCTTGGCGATCGTGACCCCAAACAAGGGAGGATTTACTTTCTGGTGTCTTGCAAATGGGCATACGTTAGTACAGTATTTTTCCATACTGAGCAACATTTATATCAGGGCTATACAAAACTTTTGCACATTGTAATTTTATGTGAACTAAAGATTGACAAAGACTCACAATATGGTATTTGTAAACTATTTTACTGTAACGAACTGTTTGCAAAAAGCAGCAGCTAGCAAAACAAGTAAAATATTTGAAATAACTCTTAACAAAGAAAGACATTGGTGAAAAAAGGTTTGCTTTTATGTGTACATTCTGTGGAGGGTCCAGCTCTTAGTCTGTGATTTGGTTCTCCAGTGCATCCATCCATCCATTTTCTAGGCCCATTTATCCTCATAAGGGTCACGAGCTTGCTGGTGCCTATCCCAACTGGCTTCGGGCAATAGACATGGGACACACTGGACTGGTTGCCAGCCAAATGCAGGGCACACAGAGACAAACAACCATTCACGCATTCAATCACACAAAAGGACAATTTTAGTATGCCCAATACATGTTGCAGGAGGGTTTAACCAAAATCATGTTGGACAGGTGGCTCCGAGGACCGAGTAGGTGACCCTGCTATAAGGCCTCACACTCAGGTTTGCTGGCCCCACACAATTGTTGCTGAATGAAGGTGCATGTCCGAAACTCACTACCTGCTACTGGGTAATTAGCAAACCAGGAAGCTGCATGTATAGATATGTCACTAATGAATCAGCAAGTTGTGGCCTACTGTGTCAAATGCTTTTTATATTTAAATAAGCAGTGGCATTTTTTCATTTGTTTTTCTGTGTAGTCTTAACTATCATTAAGGATCATCATTACAATGCTATACATTTTTCTAGAACAAGACCTATGTCACAGGAAATAGAAACAATTTTTCTATCCATTATCCTAACTACATATCCTCATACTGGCATACTGGATCCTAAGGCGAGGTACATCCTGAACTGGTTGCCTGCCAATTGCAGCGCACACAACAATTTGCATTTATTTAGTCCATCAAGTATTTAGTCCTACAACTTGAGTCAATAGGACACAAAAACCCATGGTTAAGAAAAGCACAAACACATTCATATTTCATATATATATATATATATATATATATATATATATATATATATATATATATATATATATATATATATATATATATATATATATATATATATATATATATATATATATTTCATATATATATACAGTACAGTGCAGACGGCTCACCACTAAAATGCACAGTATTACAGTTCATAGTTGGAAGTCAACCATTTTAATTATAATTGCTTTGATAGTGCTGCGTTTTTCCTCCATCACAAAGGTTGTGTGAAGTTATCGGTCATCTGCCAAGTAAATTAATCCCATTATTCTCATGGCAAAGCATGACTATCAGTCAGCCAGGCAGGACGCTTTTTATCTGATGATGAGTCGGAAGAGACGGCTTTCTGCTGAATCCTCCCAAATACAAGACCCGTCCCCCGACCCAAATGTGGAGGGAGGCTGCCCTCTTGTCCAACGGGATGAACCCCAGTGTACAGGTACAGAGCCAGTTGGCAATAAAAATGACCACTCCTGCTCTGCGCCTCTCACTGAGGTTAACTCTAGAATGGAAGAGAGTCCAACTCCAACTCAAGAGGACTGGTAACAGAATCCAGGCTGTGTGTAAAAGCAAGTCCAACTATGTCTAGTCTGAACTTTTTTGCCTCGCACATCAGCTCAAGCACATTCCCAGCCAGTGATCAGACTGCTGAGGTCCCCGCCCCTGGCTGCCGTCCACCTGTTTTTATTCAAATCCAGCGTGGTCATTTTGCCACTGTTTTGCCCCCCACTTAAAGGGGGGGGATGAAAAAACTCAGTATTCCACATGCAACATGAAAAAATAACGTAAGCCAGGGACACTTTAACCCAGGGGTCCACTGTAAATGAATGTGTTACACTCTATCCCTACCTAGTATTCGTTCCAGGGACATTTCTTTCTTCCTGTATACATTCTGTTATCACAGTGTTAGCTAATCAACCCCAATTTCTTTCCCCAGAGTTGTGGGTTGATGCGTTGAGCCAGGTTTCTCAGCGAGAGGGGCATAGGTTGGCAACGCAGGACTGCCTTTACACTCACACGTGCACACGCACGCTGTGGACTGCATTTGCACTAAGTGCTCCAGCAATTTAGCTGTGCACTCAAAAAACTGATGGAGTCGCCAAGATATAAGGGGCACTTCGAACGCACGGTACGCTTATATATGTGCTTGTATATATTTTTTTTCTCCCTTCTTATTGTAAAAACGAAAGCATACAGCATAAATGCAGGCTTTTTTCAAAATCATTTGGGGGAGTGTGTGCGTGTGTTGCCTGAGTACGTGCGTGCGCTTGCGCTTTGTTGCAGTATGGGGACCGTCGGGGGGTTAAAAGGCTAAACGGCATGGATCATTGTTCTCAGTGAAAGGATCTTTTGACCAGCACCACAGGGACTAGTCGACGTTCAAACGCAGACAAAAGGCAGTAGCACTCTAGATTCTATTAACAACCACAAGCAGTGTGAAGTGTGTGTCTGTGCCTGCGTGTGTGCGCGCTTCTATGTCGCGTGCACGACAACAAATATAACAACTGGCCTCAGGGCCCCTTGTGTTTAAATGGATGCCACTTGACAGTCATTTTACAGCAGGTGACTCGATCACATGGACAAAAAGCCGCAGCGACGCCGTTCGAATGAGGCACCAAAATGTCCCCCAATCTGAGTAGGCATATTTGCAATCCGCAAAGACTAAAAGATCTCGAATTTGTCCGCATAATTCGTTGGCTAGCAGGGGCCCTATTTGCTGCAGTGAAATGATTTGTCCAGCACTGACAGTAAATGAGGGGAGGAGAAGACGCGTGAAAACAGAGCGCGAGGGAGGATGTTCCACCTCATCCACTCCCACTCACGCAGCTCATGAACCGCCCAGACATCAGCTATCCCTTCCTCTCCTCTCTTTATCACGTTGCTCTAGCACAAACATTTCTGTCTAGGCACACGCCGTAGCCGGCCATTTTAGGTTGATCACCTTCTCGTGGGAAAAAACAACATTTTTTTTAAGTGACAGTCCAAAATGGGGGTTTTATATGTTGAATTCTATACCTCGTTGGGCTATCCAGTCTGGCATGAGTCGGGTATTTGCATCTGTGTAGTCTAACGAATTCTATTCAAAGAAGATATCAACTTCAAATATTATATAGTAAACATTCTTGACGGCTACAGGACCAAAACACGTGTGCCAAACATAGCATATTTTAATTTCAAAGCAAGTGATGGTGGTTGAAGATCAAAAAACATTCGAACTCGTGTATACTCACAAGGGATTTGTGGATCACGGTTCACGAGACACAAATAATAGCATCAGTACAAATGCACCCAAGAATAAATATTGGACTGACTCAAATAAATTACATTGCACTCAAGCAGGCCCGAATGGATACTACTAAAACGGACAAGCCTCCTGTATCAACATTATGTATTATCGTAAGGTGTGCAGTTTTGCCCAACAAAATGGGACTGTAGAGAATATATGCAGAAAATATTTAATCAAATAATTATTTAAAGGTTATTTGTAGACATTCATGTTTACGCATTCATGTTGGTTCTTCTGAGGGAAGACAACAACAAAAAACATCGGGATGGAGGGGCTGTAAGACTTAGAAATTTAATTTGACAGAAAAAACGCCGTACTCCACACAATACTAATTGTTAAGCTTAACTAGGCAAAACACACTTTTTACGACGGATGCAAACTACTGTCTTTTTCCCTCATATGTCGTTTTGGAAAAACAAAAAACAACATTATTGGACAAATAAGCGCAAAAGTGAATGCAGGGGAAAGATGTCCGCGTGGGTAAAATCTATTCTTTCCTCGCTGTTCTGCAGGCAGGACACGCCTTCTTTGGGCTGTGTGGTTCTGCTGCAGCACCCTTCACGGCATTACATCACCCCCGTTACACAGCACCAGCATCTCCCACACACACGGGCACAGCTAAATATTCACACGGATTTACACTGAAGCCAATCATAAACGTGACAACACGCAATCACCTTACATAAAAAAATGAAAAGAATAATAATAATAAAATACATACACGCGAATGGGAGACACACTTCACACACAAGTGCGACACAAATGCATTGCATTTCCCCTAAAAGAGCCGTTTACGTAACGCATTTGCGTCTAAGTGAAATGGCCTGCTTTTATTTGTTTGTTTTTAATTCTGGCTCATGTTTTAGATAAACAGAAGAGAGGATTTTTTTAGTTTGGCGGATTTATTAGTCTATTTTAGGAATGTAAACACGGGTCAGGCGTAATATTTGTATCCATCTCGAAAAGCGAAGAACGGCAGCGAACCTTGGAAAAGTACGAGGAGCGCAAACATCAAAATCCATCATAATATTTTACTTTGCACGCCCTATAGGTATTAGAGTTACCTTGAGAGCCCTTGGCTTTTTTTGCGCTTGATTTGTCAGCGCACTTAATCAACTGCCAAGCAACTGCCCAATTAACAAAACGTCCGATGACACTGCACTCCAAAAATAAAAACTAATGAAATAATAATCATTTAAAAAAACGGACGATTTTTGGGGGGGGGGGGGGGTAACATTATTCACCAGCTGTATATCGTTCCGTTACCCCGAATGTTTCAATATCACAGCTGGCAACTTCTAAAAAATTACACACAATATATCAACATAAGTCGAGTCACAGTGAACAATGCCGCAAACACATTTTACAAAATAAAAATAAAAATTCAAAGACTAAGGGGAGTTGAAAACGAAACAAGACATCGTAGCTCTAAAATCCCCCCAGTACAGGTCGCCACTGTACACATGAATTTTCCTCCAAGTACAACGATGAAACGCCTTTGGCGCGGAAAAGAGAGCACATTGCGGACCACGCCCATTGTCAAGCTCTTCTGCAAAAAGCCTGATTAGGAATTCCCTCGGCATAAATGCACGTCAATCACCTAATCCCTTTAACTCTTTAAAGTCGGACACATGGAAGCGTGCAAAAGCCATGCATCCAAATCAAGCTCACTGCAGGGCGTCCTCTTGACATTGTGTTTTTGCGCCAGTTTAGATCCTCGCACCAATTTGATTTTTTTAGATGTTTGTTGGAGCAGTTAGAGGCCTCCTGCGTCGTTTCTCCATAGGTAGACTTGTGCGACGAAGCAAAAAGGGCCTCCGTGTAGTATATGTGAAATCCAGCAGATTATGCAAAAAGAAGAATCACGTTTACATTTGTGTTGGCGCCTATTTAATGCTCAAACACAGAGAGGGCCGAGGCGTGCTGCTAAGAGATGCTGAAAGGAACATAAAGAAGACAATAATAAACGATTGGCGCAAAATGCAGCCTGAGCCGTATTTTATCGTGCATTGTTTCAGAAGACGTCATTTTAGGCTGGTTCAAAAATAAAACATTGAAGTCATATTCATTATTTCCCACCACGCGCGTGCACAAGTGCACACGCAGACATCTTCCTCACGTGCACGACGATTGCGGGTTGATTACCAGCTGCACATTCCCCGAATACATTCGTTGTATATTATTTTGACTCATAAACAGTCGACAAGTGACTGCTCGGGTTTTTTAGGGGAAAGAAAGAAAAATCTATATCCCATCTATTATATAAGAAATAAGATGTGAAATAAGATGTAGAATCACAGGAAAACGGCGTGTAAATTGGTGAAAAGGACGGATTTTTTCACGATATCCAAAGAATGCCGAGTTCCCAAAGCAAAAGGCATGTTTGAATGATCAAACTAGCTGTAATCAAATGAAACATATCGTGAGTCTGTGCCTGTGAGCTCGCGCATGAGTGTGTGATAGAAAAAGGCGTGTTTGATATGCGCAATGGGTTGTGCCAGGCGTGTTCTATTTGTTTTACATCCCAACATTAACCTGACGACGAGAACAATGCGAGGATATTTGACACTGACGTTGGAGTCATCTATCATTAATGTAAAAAAGAAAAAAAGAAAATGAATATTGAAAAAATAGTATAATAAAATATCTTGTTTCTAGAAAGGTGACTGTCATGTTTGACACAAAGCTGAGATGAGAAGTCATACCAAAAAGCGTTTAGACATCTAATACAATTAGTAGGCATCACCTAGAAAAGAAGCCGCGTGTAATTCTATCCACTCTCGTCATACTGCCTCTCCCCCAGTGTTGTAACACAGAGGCCAACACGGTACCTACCCTATATGTTCGTTTTTTTTTTCTATAAGTCCACGTTAAACGCTATTGAGCGTATGGGGTGCATGGTTGCAGTTTACTTGGTATTTAAACGTGTACAGTGGGTGATACCTGAAAGCAAGGCGTTTTATTTCCACTTATAAAAACACATATTTCTTCCAAACGGACTTTCATTTGAGAGGTTAACATGAGACTAACGAGCAAAAGGTGTTGTTTCTGACCTCCGTCAATCAGACCCGACGGGCATCCGAATGGTAAATCCAGTTTTAGGTCCTCCGGGAGCTGTAGCTTAAAATATTTTAAATCCCGGATGCGGATGAAAGCAGCTCGCTGGCACTCCTGCAAATTGTCCGGGTGGTGCCCACCTCACGCTTATGGAGATGACTCGAACCTCTCCCTCACAGGTGCGTTGAGTACGGCACACGGTGTCCACACAAGGGGCTTGTCGCTTCAGATGCGGGCAAAAGCGCGCGCGCATGCACAGGCTCCCCTCGCCCACGCGCACCGCTCGGGCCCGCCCTTTCACTCTACAGCGGCGCGCGTCATTTTAAAGGCGCATAGTTGGTCCAAGAGGCCCATGCAAGCTCAAATAGAGCCGTAGTACACGTGTGGACGTGTGCTTCTGCGTGCTTCATGGGTGATCAATCCACATTGGAGTCGTTGAGACCAAAAGCGCAAGCTCGGAACCAATGCATTTCAAAAGTATTTATTTATTTATTTATTTATTTATTTTTGCTCACTGAAATGACATTTTCGAGAACCAAAATTACACTCAGCATCAGGCCCGACAATGAAAAGTGGTATAGATTTGCACTACATCATTCTGAGGGTGTTTCGAATATTTACCGGTATCTTCTACGTGAGAAATGTTATGAAAATGTTGGCAATATATTTCAGTTTGATGCCACAAAAAAAAAGCTATTCCAATATTAAACGTGGAGGGATTTGTTGAAACAACGGAATTTATATGGATGTCATAACTCTATGGTTCTTTGAGCAGACAATATCCCACTATTTTTGAAAGTGCAAAATAATGGAATCACAGCTGTCTTCAGGCAGTGGGTAGGGGACACCCTGGACTGGTTGCCAGCCAATCGCAGGGCACACAGAGACAAACAACCATTCACTCTCACAATTACACTTAATGGCAATTTGAAGTGTCCAATGTACCGACCATGCATGTTTTTGGAATATGGGAGTAGACCAGAGAAGACTCACACGAGCACAGGGAGAACGCCCCACAGGAAGGCCATAATGGCATGTAATCAAACCTGGGATCTTTGAACTGTGAGGCAGACCTGCTAACCAGTCTTCCATCATGCCATCTCTTTTACTATACAGTAACAGTAACACATTTGAACATACTCTCTAAATCATTGCTCTTCTATCATATAGTACCAGCAACACGTTTAAAAACAGTCTCTGAATCACTGTTTTTCCATCCATCCATCCAGCCATCATCCATCCATCCAGCCATCCATGCATCCATCCATCCATCCATCCATGCAGCACAGTGTTTCTTTACCTTGTTGGAGGTACTGAACCCCACCACTTTCATATGAGCAATCACTGAACCCTTCTTTGATGAAAAATAACCTTTTTTTTTTTTTACATTCAAGACAAAATTGGCCAAGCAATAACGTGATCATCGGCAGCCAGTGATGGCCAAGTGGGATGTTTTATCATGAATTGACATGATGAGTTGGGTGTATCTTGACCTTCACAGAGAAGGCTCTGTTGAATCCCTGGGAATGACTCATCTAACCCTGGTTAAGAACCACTGTTTTAGAGTTTCCAAAGTGATGAAGAAGGAAACCAGACAAACCAGAGAAAGTCCACTGAGGCACAGAGAGAATAAAAACTCTTCAGAAGTGAACACACATTTGACAGCTCATCAGATTATCAGCATCATGATATATTACATATAAAAACTGCATCTATTAACTGTTTTACTGCCAAACATTTTCAGAAAAAGAAACCTCTACAGAACATAGCCTGTATATTTAGCATTTTCACTGCTCTTTCAAGGCCAACAGAATATTGTGTGCTCGTACGTCTATGTAAACATGAGTGGTATCATACAAAATATTTATTTTCATTCCTTACTTTGAAATGCATGTGGATAATATCTGTTTTGAAAGTGTGGAAACACTGCCATACAATGGTGAAAGTGCTCAATTGCCTTATATTAGATGAGCATTAATTAAGGGTGTCAGCTATCCTTAATAAAAAAAACTATTTGGCGAGAATTTCTATCATTTACAATTGTAATTACTATTTTAAAAGACATGAATTCTAGTCAATAGCATTGACAGTCAACAGTATATATTAAACATAAAAACAGCAAAGATATGAAAGATTAACATACTTTTTAAGTAAAACAGTGTTGTTGATCACCCATTCTAGCCTGGGCATCAAAGTCTGGTGGTGATTCCATTGAAGCAATTCTCAGAAAAAATCTGAGATTTTCATCACTCATCTGGGATCAGTGGAGTGCTATGTTGGTGTTCATCACATTAAAAGTCTATTCATACACAGATGAAGAGCCAAACGACAACAGCATCCTCTGTGCCATCTTATGGATGCTTGGAAATTTGGCTGTATTTAATGAAGCATAAAACTCATCCAGTTTCAGGGAGTTGAACTTGTGCTTTAACACCACGTCACATTGGGGAATCAATCAGTTCAAATATATATATATATATATATATATATATATATATATATATATATATATATATATATATATATATATATATATATATATATATATATAGATAGATAGATAGATAGATAGATAGATAGATAGATAGATAGATAGATAGATAGATAGATAGATAGATAGATAGATAGATAGATAGATAGATAGTGATTGTGGGGAAATGAGAAAATGATTTGTCTGATATTTGCTTTTGGAAATAAAACCAGCTTGGTTTTGAAGGCTTGCATTTCATACACAAACTATTTTTTCCTTATAGCTTCACATTCAGCTTGTTCATATGTGTCATTATGTCCACTAAGTCAGTCTGTGTCATTCAGCTCAGGAAAACTGTCTGCATTCTTTATGTCACGTTCTGTCGGGTCCTTTCTATTATGGGTTTATTTTTGAAAATTTCAGTTTAATTCGGGCTTAGGTTCATGTTCTTAAGTTCATGATTGTTTCCCCTCGTGTCTGTTGTTAGTGTGATTTGTTCCTCCTGTCGTCCATCGTTAGTGTGATTTGTTACTCCTGTCGTCCTTGTCCCAGCCCTCCATTTGTTCAGCCAATCAGCTCCCCTTGCCTCTCATTCCCTCCCAGCTGTTGCATTTTGTTCCTGATTAGTGTCTTTAGTATTTAAGCCTCAGTTTGTGCTAGTTGTTGGGTCATTGGTTCTTTTTCTGCAGTGCGAGTACCTCTACTTCCCCTGAGTGGCCTCCTGTGAATTTGTTACTGTTTTGATCCTTTTTATTGTTCTTTCTATGATTTTGTTCCTGTTTGATCCTGCCTCAGTTTTTATTAAATATTCTTTGTTTGAGCCATTTCTCTTGCCGTTCCTGCAGTTTTTTTGGGTCCACTTTTCCCATGCACCTCTTCGCCATGCCTCGAAGACATGACACTTGAGTTGCTCCAAAAATGAAATAATGTCCTCTTTGAGTTCCCACACATGTTAACATACTTTTCCTTAATGTAACCAGTGGAGATTAGAAAGGTAAAGTAACTTTGCGTGATCAGCGTTAGTTTCTTCGGAAAAATGAAAAAATTGTTTCTTGAGCATCCCAACATTTTTTCCTGTCAGATTTGGTGATTTGTCTGAGTTGGTGACATAAACTGTGCCAATGTGCTGATGTGCTATTAAATAGGTCCTCTCTCTATGTTTTTCCTTTCAAGGTTTCCATATCCCAGAACTCCATTTTCCACTTTCCTTTTCCACTAGTGCCAGAGAATATAATGAAAATGATGCCACTTTATTGTTTTGCATGCAAGTTAAGTGTTCATCAATTACTTCAATGTAGTGAATCACTGACCTGCGTGATATATTGTTTCTAATGTGTTCTCTCTTGTGAAATAAAATACTTGCGGTCTTTACCATGCACTCTAAAGAGTGAAGCGAGAGGAGCTCCCCTTGGGAGAAAAGCTTGCTGACTTTTGCTAGTTTGGATGCCAGTAAATATCTTGTCTTTGTGCCTGCTTCTTGGGTGGTAGTTGCTCGAGTAAAGGTGTTTTGCTGTGCCTGCAAGCTAGATAGCAACCTATCCGCAGTGCAGTGCGTTCTTGCATTGAAAAGTTGCTTGCATAATTAGCATGCTTGGTGAAAAAGCTGATGTTGTTTTCTTTTAAAACCACAACGGTTTCTTGTAGTGAAGGGTCCGGCAACGCCGATGTCTGCACCGAGCTCAGAGAACACCCCCCGCGTCGGTGCGCATAATGAGTCAAATCAATCACGTGACCAATACGTGAACTCATTGAATTGCGTCGACACAGCAACAACGCACCAAACATTTTTTATAAGGAAGTGCGTCTGTCAACGCGACGCAACCGCTGAAATGAGCCAAATCACACTGCCTTGTGAGCGCGTTAACACTCCCAACATTCCCATAATACATACATTGCAGATATTTCTTTCCATAATTCCATATTTTACGAACCAATCCAACATTCATTCCCAATGGAGAACACTCCCATTCGTTGTCAATTAGAACTTTATCTATTTCATTCACAATGGGAGACAGTCGCATTTGTTGTCAAGTGGAATTTTATCTCCATGATATTATTAGGCTGCTTGGCACGGTGGTTAAAGTAGCGGATCAACTTAAGAAGGGTGCGCTGTTCGAACCTTGATAGCGTTCCCACTGTCATCAATTCTTAGATGAACGGTTGTTTATCTGTTTTAATACTTCAAATTTCATATTATTCTACATATTCACATGAGAACTTCACGTCTTTTTCTTGTTCTAGTTTCTTGGCAAGTAAGGCATACACCTTGGACGGAACTTTCCATTCCTTCTTAAACACCCGGTACTTACGCTCGACTTTTCTTTTCTCTGACATTTCTGCAGGTGGGTTCTGATCTGATTGGTAAAAGTGATAATTGAAAATGGATCATGCACTCTCTCTCTCTCTCTCTCTCTCTCTCTCTCTCTCTCTCTCTCTCTCTCTCTCTCTCTCTCTCTCTCTGCTGTCTCTCATTCTTCCTTGAGGCTCTGCAAAATCATGTCACTGTATCTACTGTGTCATCTGGTGTTGAAATGTTTGTCATTACAAGTCAAAATAAAATGACTGCAATCATTCACATCAAATCTTAATTCTGTACCATTTTAGATGGGCTGGATGAAAAAAAAAAAAACAACAACGGGCCAGATCCGGCCCATGGGCTATAGTTTGCCCATCTCTGTGCTAACCAGTCTTTCATTGTATTTCATGATTAAAAAATTTCCGAATAGTACATTCATGTACATGGTGCCACCACGGTGGCAACCCCAGCCCCACAGTTTGTCATTTTGACATTTTTACAATGTCTCTGGGTTCAGTTAATGAAGTTGCTGTTCCTCCCCTAGAAAGTGAGCAATTTACCTGCCAGAGGGTTTTTCCATTATCATTTGTAGTGATATGAATTCAGCATTTCTTTAAAATTTTATCCATCCATCAGTTGTCCTCATTATCAATATGTTGCATCTTCACCATTTGAAAAGGATTCATCCTTCCACAGAGATATTATTTTTGCGATGTGAAGTGCAATTGCAAGAAAATAGCATGTAACAATTTTTCAGGCACTATGATGCACTTTTTTTTTTTCAAATTTAGACAAATCTGGAACCAGAATAAACATGGTAAAAAAAAAATACTTAACAGTTGTTAAAAGTTGATGTTTTTGTCAATGTTAAAAATGATACAGTTTAAGTAAACTTATGGAACTTTTTAAAATAATAATTTAGATCCAGCGCGGTGAGTGAGGGGGGCACAAAAGGTTTTCTCTCTGTGAAAAATACTTGAGAATCACTGATTAGCAGTTTGACAGTTCGTCAAGAACTTTCATTTTTTTAGATTAGTTAGTTGAAATGAGATGCATTAAATGCATTTGGATTTGCATTTAGACTAGATTTAAGATTTTGACAAAAATGTACAAAAAATTGCAAGGAAATTTTCATTGTCTCTGAGAGCACAGAAACACATATGCACTTTTCAATGTTACATTAACTAACAACTTTATGTGTACATTTCACTTTTTGCCACAAAATATAAAGGTTATGCCTTGATTTTAACTTAATACTTCACAACTAATAAGTGCACGTAAACATAATATACACATATTTAAATTTTACAACACCTTTAAATTAGGTTTATGTTTTACTTTTCTTCACAACAAATAAAGCTTTAACGTTATAGTTCACAATAAGTAATAATGTATTTATTTGTTTATTTATTTGTTGCAGTGTAACATAAAATACATATTTTTAAGATATTTTTTATTTCAAATTTATTTACTGTATAATGACAGGAGGACTACTAATATCAAATAAATTCAAATTGCTTCTCTTTGCTTGTTTATATTGGTTGATGAATTTGAATTTTCTCACTGAAATAAAAGTTGTAGTCATGCTTTTCGATATGTATATTTTGCAAGGGAATTCCCCCCCCCCCAATTTTTGGTGACCCCTACCATGGTGCTCACTGTCAATCTTGCGCCAGCCAATCTTGCCTAATGTTTTATAGGATGAGCTGGCTGCAGCAAAACTAAGACTGCAGATTGTTACTGCAATTCGAATAGTGAATATGCGCAGTGCTTAATTTATAAAACAAGACGGAATGACACTGATTTTTGAAATCGAACCTTGAATGCAAGGAATTTCAAAGCTTTTCCGTTGTGTGCATGTGTGACAGTGCGTGTGCTCACGTACACACACACACACACACACACACACACACACACACACACACACACACACACACACAAAACGCACCCACCTAAAACACACACACTTGTGAGGGCTTGCTTATCTGAGTGTTTGCGGGAATCAACTTTTGCTTTTGGCATTATCCCCACCCCTTCTCCCTGAATTTCCTTGAAAGCACACTACGGGCCCTATTTTCGTGACCAGGCGCAGATCTAGCTATTGATGAGGTATCCAGACTGAGACATGGCAATTTGCTAGACAGCCGCAGCTTGGCACAGATTTGCACATCAAAGCAGCCAGCTCCCATTGTACTATTAGGGCAGCCCCACCATATCCATTTAAATGTTTTGCACCTTACTCACATGGAAATTCCAGATATGGTGGAGAATTGAGTCTGCAAGTAGACCTCGTTGTGCTATTGTTGTCAAATTGCCGCAGCTGTTCTGAATGACTCATGCCACGGCACCTTGAGAACCTTTTGCCCATGGTAAGCAGTTCAGTGCATGTTAAACCAAGGGCCAAAAGCAAACTTGTGGCAAAGAGGAGGGAGTGATCACATATTATAAACAGTTTAAAATGTACGATGCACATGAGATGGTGAAATAACGCCTGATTAAAAAAAAAAAAAAAGTAATCAGATTTACTTTAATTTTGCAAATATTAATAATTGGTAATACACACACACATACATAATTTAAAGGTATATGTTAAAATAAATAAGTTGTAATAAAATGTTTTGTAATACTACTATTTTTTTTCTATTTTTTTTCCACTATTACTATTTCTCATGCATGCATCTATGTATGTGTGTATGTATAGTATAAGAACACACATAAACATAGGCACCAATAATCTCAAGGGGCAGGCACAATTTACAAAGTATCCTCTGGAGTACATAACAGAGATGTGATCAATAGTACGTACTTTGTTGGCAAGCGTTTCCTGTGCCCTTAGGCTATACTGTATACTCTTTGAAGGTAGTAAAAATCTTAATGGATTCAGCCATTCTCTTTCACACTATTTTTTTAATCACCATCACGAACCGCCAGTGTTCCATTACAAATTGTAATTTCTTTACTTCCAAAGGCAAATATGCTCTGCTAAGAAAATGTTACGATTTCACAAAGATAAAATCAGTTAAAGTTTTCTCACCATTAACCATTATTCCACATAAGCGGAATGATTTGCCCTGCAAGATATATGTGATGCTCCATGATGTTAGACATACTGGGGCACACGGTACCTACTACAGTGTTCCCCAACCACTGTCTTACTACCAGTTTGTGGGGCAGTTGGTACCAGACAGCACAATATATAGTCTCAATAAGGCTGAGCATGTATACCTGTAGATGATGCCCTACCACCCAATCATGCAAACATCATTGACTGCAATCTAAATGCATCACTTGTTACGCTGTCCACATACTTTATCTGAACCAAGCATTATTTATTTTCCCAAACCACGGAGAGCCTTAACATAAGGATGAAAGAGCTCTGGACTCACGGGTTACCGCCTCCAGGGCTAGCCTAAAGAGAAGGGTGTTTGAGGTTTTCTCTGTGGAAGTCTTCACTCTCTTCGATAGTGATGTGGTATCACAATCGAAGAGTGGAACCAGGAATGTCCACAGATGCATTCAGAGATGAAACTGCCTTTTTAGTTATACACAAGGTACTGCCTGGCATGGCTGGCTTGGACTTGGGGGTATGATGACCAGGAGGCAGGCAGAGGGAACTGAGCTGGGGTAGATTTTTCATTAAAGAGGACTGGTCGGAGTGTGGACAGGCAGGTGGGACAGGTCTTCTTACCAAAGCAGCCAGCAGGCAAGTGGTTGGGGACAGGCAGGGTCAAAGCACAGGCAGCCAAGAATGGTTGGCAGGCAGGTGAATGGTCAGAGACAGGCAGAGTCAAGGATTAAAAGCAGAAAAGAATAGTCAGCAGGAAAGCAAGTGGTCAGGTGCAGGCAGGGTCAAGACATGAGCAAGCAGGGAAGGTAGTTGCTGGAAGGTTTGGCATGTGGACTCAAAATAATCTGGTGAGTACTGCGAGGGAGAGACAAGGCTTTATGCAGTACAGGGAAATTGGTGGCAGCTGGAGGTACTTTAGACAGATAGATTGGAATATGGTTGAATCAGTTTGTGAGTGAGAAAGTGAATGAGGTGGCTGGACAGGCAGGCTGTGTGTGACACATAGGAAAACAAGCAAGGAGCAACTAAATTTTAAACGATGGTTTACTTCGATTGAAAGTGTTATTAAATGTTTATTTCTTCTCTTGATTATTTGTGTTGGAATGATGCAGATTTTCTGGGTGTCTGTTCAGTACTTAACCCCTTCCCCTAAAAAAAAAAAGCAAAAAAATTGTTACACATAATTTACCAGTTACTTCTTTCTAAGATTTGATTGAGATGTTATTTCTTTATTTAATAATTTGGCCAAATTAAGAAAACATTTTAATAATCTTCATTGTTTTATTTTCGTGATTTCAACACAATAAATAAACAATATAACTTTATGATTATAGTACTGTATATTTCACTCCAAAAATGGACTGTATATGTTCGGCCTTTGTGTGTGTGTTTGTCAAAGACTATATGTCTGCCCAGCACCTTTATTATATACCTGAGAAGCCTAATAGACAAAATATGCCTTCACGAAGAGGCCACCCACAGACTAGCGTTTTATTCCTGTTTTGGCGATATGGCAATCTGATCTATGGGTTCCAAAAAAAAAAAAAGTGACATATGAGTTACTCCCCATGAAACACACACGCGTGGATGTACACACACAGACACGCAGACACATGCATGCGCACACACACACACACACACAGACACGCACACACCCACACACACACACACACACACACACACAGACACGCACACTCAATTACAAAAACTGCTGTGTGTGAGCTAACAGTGTCTCGGAGCACAACAATGTCACCAGCTGGTGTCTAATAAATGCTTACAACTGTGAAATAAACACCATTGAGCTTTACTTCCTTCAGGAAATCAAAGTAGGAAGCAGGAGTGAAAGCGAGTTGAAGTCGGTGATGCAACCAAACTAAATTCCTCTCTCGTTTGATTTGTACACAGTTACGTCAGTGTTGATGACTCTTACATTTATGGTGTGACGTGCTTTCATCTTGAGTCTCATAATATGCTGTCACATCAAAACGCTATGATCGTACAAGAGAACAGGTGGGGAAGACAGGCCAATACCTGCACATTTAAACGGTGGTTGCATCACTTGTTTCCCATCCTGCCACAGAAGTGTTGAAGTGACTTCGGCACCGTGCCATTTTGGGGAAATTTAATGTAACAGCAGCTGTAGCTGACAGATTGAGAATATACGTACTAATTTTGGGGGGATCTGTCTCCTATTCACAGCTATGGTGCCTCTTGGCAAGGCATCAAAACCTTAAAGAGCTCTCTGATTGCTTCATCTAGATAGTATTCACCTATGTCATAGGATCATTCGTTGGCCGATGCCGGAGCCTTAGTTTGAGGCTTGTGTAAAGGTCTCAGTGTTGTTCCCCGATCTGTGTGTTATTATGTTATGGAAAATGTTATGCTCTTCTTTCTCTAATGTGAACCTCTGTAAAAAAAGACATATGCAGAAGGTGTAGCGCCACAGTCCTTGGAGCGGTACACATTGATACTTTGTTTAAGGGAATGGATAAGATTACAAACATTTGCCAGCATTTGATGATAGAACATCTTTTCTGAGGTAAAATGGCTTACCTAACAGTCATTGATAGCCCTATATTCACATATTTATTTATTTTGCTTCTGCTTGAATCTGAAAATTGTTTGTCTTTTCTTTTTACAGAGTCAATAAGAGCTCAAGCCAAAATGCAAAAGTACTTTTGTATTCTGCCTGCTTGTGATGTTGTCACATTATGGTGTGCTTTAGGCTTTTTTTGAGTGCTATGGGTGTCTGTATAAATCGTTTGTGAAACAACGTTATTGGTGTGGAGTCTCAGGTTGTTTTGAGACCAAATTAGGGAGTTTGCAGAGATGGCTTGCTACAAGTATTATGTAACAATTACTGTAGCACTAGCATATGGACTAATACAACGTTGTTTACTAATCATTTGTCGTACACTTGAACTAAAATTTCAAATTTTGGGCCTCTGAGAAAGAAAATAGAGAGTTTAACAAAGGCTATCTCAAAATTAAAAGGGTAGATCGTTTGATCTATTTACATCATTGACTCAAAACTAAACTGTTTAGCCAGAGCGGGTAACATATATCACAATCGCATTAGTGTAAAATGCATTTTAACTATCTTACAATTATATGTACCTTTACAGAATGTTCTGAACCCAATCTTTAGTGGTAAAAAATCTTTTTGATTTATTTTTGCAATCAATGTATTTCTTCTTAAGTCACTCGGTTACATAGGTAAAATCAAACAATGGAAAAAAAAATGAATGAGTGAAATTAGGGTTGTAGAACGCCACACTGTCCTCAGCTTTGCTGACGGGCCCACAAGAACCATAAAATGGCCACCGGGTCAATTGGCACTATTCTGAGACATCATGTGAATACTATCACCAGTAAGGCATGAGACTGTCAGATGGACTTTTCAAATCTGATAAGATTGTTTATCTGTCACATACCCTACTCAAGAACATAATAAATAAAAATAATTAAAACAATCCGACCATTGACAATTTTGGTCATTGTGTGGTTAGATAATCTCAGCACAGAACAATATATTCTGCTTAATGATTTGTCATTAAGCGAAATTCTGTATGGCAGAAATCCTGTGTGATTAAACAGAAACTAAGATGAACTTTCACTCCTGGATATCGTTCTTGTTCCTGTTCCCTGTCAGAACCTGGCTCCTGTTCCTGTTCTTCGTCAGCAACTATCAAAGCTGCACTATGATTGGCAAGTTGATACGTGTCAGCTCCGTCTGGCTCGTTTGATTCCAAAAGTAGTTCTCATTTGGTTCAATTATGTGATATGAGGTGATTGTTAATTTTTGGGGTTCAACTGTGAGTGGTGGAGAGTTCGTCAGTATTGACGAACTGTCCCCCGGGAACAGACTGACATTGTGCCGACGTACTGCAGAATGACAAAAACCTTTTAAAAACATTGGACTAAAACCAATGAAACAGTAGATTTCATGCAACATGATGGTAATAGTTTGTCACCTGACCCAATTAAATCATCCAAATTTCTGAGAATTTTTGAAACTGACACATACTTGGGAGTATGGAATTGTAAATACAGTCTAAATAGACAGCAAGCACACATACATGCACCCATGAAGAACTGGTCATGTGCTAAAGCATCTTTGTGCAGAAGTGTCTTTAACACGAGCAACACATTCTCCTCATTGAAGGTAGCCAGCAGGTAGCACTAGACCTACGATTATATTTAAAACATACTGTTGGTCATTAAGAAGTATTTGCAAGTTTTTAATAATCATTTAATTTATTCCCTTGTCATGAAAAGCGGTCTAAATCTTACACATTTTCCCTTTCATGGAAAAAGGAATAAATAAAATTAATACACATTTCAAAAACAGTATGTTTTAACTATAATCGAAGGTCTGGTTATCATTACATTATACAGTATTAAATGGAGGGTGGCACTCCTCCAGAGGTGCCTATGTCCGTCATAACTACGGACAATGGTAAATGCAGCACCTCCTGCTGTCCACAGACGATTAACAAACCAGTAAAGAAAATATAAAATCCCCACATCCGTTCACTGTCCTAATGGAACTTCAAAAAAAAGGTTTCCTGCAATGTGGCCGGTGACAAGTTTGTTTGACAACCCTAGCCCCAAGGTTCAAGTACTTTTTCTACCTTGCACTGTGAATGTTTTACAATAATGTGAAAATTTCAATGAAAAAATATAGCCAAGTACTTGTGTGTCATACATTTAGGCAAACCTGTGTTTTTGTCACGTTTCTTCATGTATGAAGATCAAATCAATGTTATACCAATTTATGCTGAAATCCAATTATTGACTTGTTTTTTTTTTTTGCAACTCTGTAGGTTTGGAGAGAAAGAATCATAAACACAGCTTACGAGAGTCTTTTCTGTTGATTATCATGGCTAACCTCACCGAATATGAGGATCATTCCTCAGTGAAACATAATATTGTCAATTTGTCTGAGCAATTAAATGTTCTCTTGGGAGGAGACAAACAATAGACAAAGAAAGAAAAGATGAGAAGAAAACTCCTACTCTGTATTTACTTTGAATGTGAGAGTAAGTTTGGTCTGGGATGTGAATAGCATTGACACCTCATTTATTACCCTGAACACACTGGAACAGACGCACAGTGACTTTGGCATCACCCACGCAGGAGTTGAGGCTTCTGGAACCTTTTTCCAACACACAAGAAATAACCTGGTTGAAACAGTGATATTATCATCCACGCGGACTTTAAGCTCACATGTTGTGTTAATATCGGTATTGAGCATTGGGGGCAATCTTAGCTACAAACCAAAATTAGCACAATGACCATTTGAAAACTTAATCTTAAAAGATGTGTGATTGGGTGCATAAATAGTTGTTCGTCCGTGTGTGCCCTGGAATTAGCTGGCAACCAGTTCAGGGTGTCCCATGCCTTTTACCTGTAGACAGCTGGGATAGGACACGGAAGGACTCGTTGGCGACTTCCCCTCTTTCTATTCCTTGTTGTTGAAGCTAGCTGGCGTTGGATGTCCTAGTTCCCTCAAAATACTCACAAGAGTAGACACAGAGCTGAGTTGCAAACAGAAACACTCACCAGTGCTCGCCTTCAGCGTCTACCGACGTGCTCTCCACGAATCAAAAAACACATGTATCTTGCAACAACTGGAGCAGGCTCATAATAAACCCGGGATAATAAATCCGCTACAACTGGCACCCAGTCCAGGGCGTGCACTCTCCTAAAAGCTCCGCATTCCAAAACACACTCCAGGGGGACACGAAAGCGCTCATTGGTGCCCGCCTCTTAGCTGAGCGCTTTCATATTCTGTCGTAAGGTCTCCCCAATGTAAGCTCCCGAAAAGAACATGGACCAAGCACAAACTGCAGCCCGTCCACACCCATTGATTTCTGTCATATCAGATGGTCCTTTTCACCATGTACTTTTAGCAGGCTTCCCGTCACAAAGCACTCGATGGAAGTACGAAATCGCTTGCTCCACCAGCTCCTCGTAGCCTTGTTGATGGCTTGCACAGCTCGACCAACGTGTATCAATTTATTTGTATCAAGCTAACAGAGCTGCAAATAAAAAAATAAAAAACTAATCCGGCGCCAGTCTCGTGCAGTCTGTGGCAGCTTCTTTAGTTCACCATCCTGCTTGTCATTTACCTTCGTTATCACCACTTGTTGTGGACAGGGGAGAGTGCATCAGTTCATTTTGAATAAGCTACCCCTACCTGTCCCTCAGTATGAACGCAAACTCATTAGCCGCAGATCAGGAACGTCCGACCCAGAACCCCCTATGACCAGGAACTTAAGAGTTCCTTGACTGTTTGGTGTGAAAGGGGCTAAAGCGAAGGGGGGTAGGCTGTAGCGCGGTTTGGCTAACTGCAGTGTGGCATGCATGAAAAATGGTTGCCACAATATTTGGTCATGCTTTCTGTCTTTCGAGCCTCTGATTGGCCAGTTTTGTTGTGTCCTGACAAGTATAGAAATAATAATTATAGAGGCATTAGCTGGGGTAAGAAAGGCAAAATTTTCCAAATATAGTCACAACTACTGTTAGATCAGGTCTTACAATTAGTTGTACACTTTTGTGTATTTTTTTTTTTTCCAGACGCTACCTTAATGCACCTAATGTAATACACAGATGCATGACCCTATTTCCATCTGAGCCACTTAAACAGAAAGACCAAAGGTGAGGAGAGTCAGCTCTGCAGAGGGAGACACTCATTTCAATAGATAAAACAGGCCCAGGTGGGTCTCATTGATACAGATGAATGGTCCTGTTAATCCCAACAATACTCCAAGATGGCCATAACCCAGGACTATAACCAGGGGGTGTCAAACTCGTTTGATCTTGCAGGCATGTATAAAATGTATTCCCAAGTGGGCTGGACCAATAAAATCATGGTATACATTTATATAACTTTAAAATAACAACTTCAAAATGTTAGATTCTTTACTTTAATCGTCAATGTCAACAACATCACAATTAAGCATCAAACATTAATATTAATCAGAAAACATTTCAAGTTTTTTGTTTAGGAAAAATATCAGCTCATTTTCATACTTTACATTCCAAAATCACCTCACAGGCTGGTTGAAACGGGTTTGCGGGCCAGAACAGGCCCGTGGGCCATAATGTTTGACACCCGTGTGTCAATCCTTCTTCAAACGAGAAACATTTGACCTATTGAAACGTTTGATGCTGAAAAATGGTTTTCTAATAAACATATTTTAAGGCATTTCAGCAAAATTTGGATTTGGAATTTGTTTATTAGCATTTTTTCCCTCCCCAAATTTTCCCTCTAAAACATGGGTGTTCAATTATTTTTTGTCGCAGGCTATTTTGTAGCTACAACTTTCCTTATTGGGCCGATCTGATGAGGAACCCAAGTCCCATTTCTAAAAATGGACTTGGTTTAAACACATTGAATTAGTGGTTTTGAAATCAGAAGTAAAGGAAAAGCGTTTGTTGATGTATTGTTGAAGTTACTGGAACAAAAATAATCAAAACCTATTGCAAAATATCTTTATTATTTACTAACATGGCAAGTTGAAAATTTGGAAATTAGTTTAGCAAGGGATCATGGAAAATGACACGGTTTGCTTTCAAGGGCCACATAAAATGATGTGGCGGGCTGGATCTGGCCCCTGGGTTTGACACCTGTGCTATACAGTAAACTGTTCTATTCATCAATTTCTCAATACTACCTCTCCTCACTAGGGTCATGGGTGTGCTGGAGGCTCACCCATATAACTTCAGCAAAGAGGCACTCCCTGGACGGGTTGCTAGCTAATCATAGGGCACATAGTGTACATTAAAAAAAAAAAAAAAAAAAAAAACTTCCACACTCACACCTGAGGACAATTTGGACTCTTCAGAATAACCAACAGGCAGGTTTAAGGAATTGGGAGGAAATTGGAATAATTGAGGAAAACCCACACAAACAGAGGGACGAACATACAAACTCCAGATTTGAACCCACAACCTCACGGACCTGAAATGGGTGTGCTAAAGCATTAGCAGAAAGTGCACCACCATAAACTGTTGTCGCACTTTTTAAAATTTCAAAGGTTGTGCATTTTACTTTAGCACTACCCCAACAACTATGAATACAGTATTTGTTTTTCACCAATCCTGGTCGTGGCTCCAGAATAGCTTGCAAGAAGCGCTGTTTGACAAATCCGTTCAAATTTTAACATTCGATGAAGCATTGGAAATAAGATTAGAAAATATCCTGTTAAATTCATTGGAACTCCACTGTGGTGATTTAAAAAAAAAAAAAAAAAAAAAAATTCATCCTTTTAAATATTTTTGAATTTGTACTTCAACATGATGAAACGTACAGGGAAGGGCATTTTCAACAACCTGTCAAGTGAATGTGTATGTGAGAGAGTGGCTGCTTCTGCTTCAAGGATTATTGCATGTATAACTGGAATAGTTTATTTTGACCCTGGACTGAAATTTAAAGACATTTGTTGCATTTATTTTCCAAACCGATAATCCTCAGGGTATAAAACAAATCAAAGGTTTTCCTTTTGATGTGGACAGACAAATCATTTTTGGCCCCGCTTGTCATCAGCATCTGTTTAAGATACCACTCGGGAGTGTTGATAAAGGAATCACAGCTCAAAGTGACTCAGCAACACATTTTGGGTGTCATATTTGATTTAGTTCTTTTCAAATGCAAATTACAAACATTGCTTAACCTATGTTTTCTTCATATCCGTAATACTGCTAAAATCTGTCCCATTCAATTTGCTAGTGATGCAGAGACCGTGATTCATGCGTTGGTTACATGTCAGCTATTGCAGGGTATTTCTCTCTAATCTCTGGTATTCCCATGTCCAGTGTTGGGAGTAATGCATTATTTTTTGCTGTAATGCGGTAGTGTAAGACATTACTTACAAAATACTAGTAGTATTTTACTCGGTACAAATGACAGTAACGCATGTTACAATGCTTTATAATATATAGCCCCCAATAAACACTCCTAAACCACATTTATAATGCTAATTGAACCAGTTGATAACGTGAATGCAATTTATTTGGTTGCCTTGTGATGGCGCGGTGTATTGTTGGTATGCAGAGGACTTTGTTTAGGTCGTTTTATTTTACATTTCCAGCGATCTAAGCATCATTTACAAGTCCACAGGAGCAACAACATTTACTTTGAACATTTTTTAACATGACTCCTGATAAGAATGAGAAAAATAATATATAATAATAAAAAATATTTTGGATGCTCTGGTTCCTCCTTTTGTTAAACAACAATGCATATTAATAAACATTCACAATATAAAAATGAAGTTTATTGTAATGTGATGTATACAATTTATTTTCATTGGCATATTTGTTATGCAATAAAGATAAATTACTTTAATGACATGGTATGGAATTTGGATTACCTCACTAATAAAATTTTGATTAACTGCATCAGGGTGGCTTGGGTGCGCAGTGATTGACAGTTCAAAGGACCCGGTTCAAATCCACCTGGCTCCGGCCTTCCTGTGTGGAGTTTGCATGTTCGCTCCGAGCCCGTGTGGGTTCTCTCCTCGCACTCCGACTTCCTCCCACATGCAAAAAACATGCATGGCAGGTGAATTGGACATACTTAATTGCCCTTAGGTGTGATAGGGCGCATGAATGGTTGTTTGTCTCTGTGTGCTCTGCAGTTGGCTAGGAACCAGTTCAGGGTGCACCCAGCCTACTGCCCGAAGCCTGATGAGATAGGCGCCAGCAGGCCTGCGACCCTTGTGAGGATAAACTGCTACAGATAATTGATGGATTAACTGCATTTGAATCTATGATAAAGTTTAAACTACTTTCAACAAAATACTCTAGAGTCTAGAACCTATATGCTCCTCTGTATGTTTCCCAACACTTCACCAAATTTACCAATTTAAAGTCAATAGGCTTTGTCCAACAGAGAATTTGCATCTGACTGTGAATTGGGGACCAACTAATGGTCACAGAACAAGATTGTCAATCAAGGTTGATGACTCTCTGACTTCCTCCACCCTCAAAAAGAAGGACTTTTGAACACACCCCAGTGAGACTACATTCCCCATTGGTGTATAAAAAGTGAATGTGGAAGGTGACACGTTGCCATTTCTTCTCCGACCAGTGGCAGGACTGCCCCGAGGCCTCGTGTACTTTTCCACTCTCTGTCTGGATTAAATCTCACTATCTTCACTATGTTGTGGTATCAGCGTTCTTTCAACAAAAACGAAAACGCTAGGAACCAGTTTGACACTGAATTTTTTCTCGGGTCCTTCGGTCACTTGTAAACTATTTGCAGAACAGGGCTGCTGGCTATTCATGTGATACTCGGGGGCTACCTGCGGGTGCCACATTGGTGACCCATGCTCTATCGTGCCTCTGACTTCCTTGGACTAAGTCAGTGGTTCTCAATCATATTTTTGCAAAGACCTCCCCTAGGAAAGAGAAAACCTTTCACGCCCCCCACCCCCTCGCCTCGCTGACTCAAAATAAGTGTATCATCTATAAACGTTGTAAAATTATACCTAAACTGCATCCGTTGCAACATTACCAAAACAAAAAGGCAATATAAATAAACTTTCAACAACTGTCAACTATTTTTACAGTGTTTGTTTAGGTTAGTCTAATACTGGGAAAAGAAAAAAAAACAAAAACAAAAAAACAAGTGCATCAAAGTGCCTGAAAGGGAAACATAATGAATGTCCATCTTTTTTTTTTTTTTATTCCAATTAGTACTCTTCTCATGGAATGGGGTCATATGCGTCTCCCCTTCTTAACCCTGTTGGAGATATCGAAACCCTCAAAGTTCTCAAATACATTCACAGAAGTCTTTGTAATTGGAAAATATACATTTTCACTGCTAAAACCAGTAGGAAAAAGCTTTCACGGAAGTACACACACTAACAGTGTGTGGACAGACCTCTATCGCACCCCTTAAACTGACTCATTGAAACCCAGGGCTTCGATCGATCCCGGGTTAAGAACCACTGCTTTAGAGTCATCATTAATGTAAAACATTCACATACTGAGGAAACATTTTCCTTCAATAACATTGGCATAACTGGTAGTTAGTTCTGATTTCTAGCTCCCTTTATACCTAATCAGTAAATGAAAAACTACACTAATGCCACGTTCAGATATAGCGCAAAGAGTGTACGGTTTTGTATTGTAGTCAATGAAGTTCGCGCGAGGGGCGCGATGACTCGTCGAGCGACGCGATGGACGCGATGGAGCGACGCGCGGCGCGTAATTACGCGTGACGCGAGAAGTTAAAAAAATTTAACTTTTGTCGCGTGTCGCGTCGCATCAGCCAATCAACTTTGGGAACGTTCAACGTCTCAAGCAGGGGGCAGGAACGAGTCAGGGCGGCTGCTTTGCGGTCACCGGGAGCTATCCAACACAGCCAGCTGAGCTTCCAATACAAAACGGAGCCAAGCAAGAGCACTCACCTGGCTAGTAGAAAGGCGGAAGGGAGAACTTGGGACAACTGGTATGTGCAGTGTCTGCTTCCTTTTTTTAACAGCTGTTGAACCGTAGTTACTGTGCTAAGCTAATGGTAGTGCCGCACTGACAGTACATTATTTAGCACGGTATTGGTCACTTGATTGCGACATTGAAACTTTTTTTTTTCCTTTGGCAGACGAGTATTGCCATGAAAGCGAGGGACACACAGTGTAAAAAAAGAATAATAAAGGTGCTGTCGGAGAAAATATTGGCTCTTCCATATCCCGGAAAAGTGAACGTTCTCAGCAATGCTCTCCTTTCCGGATCATCTGTAAAGTGCACAGCAAGCTCACTCCCCTCCCCTCGCGTGACACTGCGTGAAAAGTGAACTTCATCTTTAACTCGCGACAAAACGCCTCGCGCAGAGCGTAAACTACGCGCTCCATCTGAACGCAGCATAAGACGTCACAGGAAGTTGCCAGTTGACTTTCACTCCTGGGGGAAATTTTGACCCAACTCGGGTTTTATGATATTTTTGTCACATCCCGTATACCTAAAGTTGTGTCCTGTTCACAGATTGGGGGCGGAGCCACCGGCCACACACCTGCTGCATATTGCAATCAGAGGACCATATAAGTGCGGCCAAAGCAGGAGGACGTCGCTGGATTATGCAGCCTTCCAGCGTCCATGCCAGTCTCCTGTTTCTCATTCCCTCGTGGTGATGGGTTGATGAGGCATTATGAAGCGTGTCGGCACACTGACACATTGTGTTGATACTGTGTTGATATTGTGTCATCAAAAGCTGACACCTGCAGGACGTTAAAAATCCCTGCAGACAACCCACTTGACAAACTGAACTGACCTCGTGTACACCAGGGGCGTCACTAGACCTAATAAATTAGGAATTATGACAGATTGTTATAAAGTATTAAATATAATGAATAATCTTTTGTAAAATTTAGTAATCTGTTTTTAGGTAAATGTTTATAGTTAAAAGTCAATTTGCCCAATGCAAGTTAATGGGACATTTTGGAATAGAAAATGAGGATTTGTGGGGAAAGGATACACATTTAGAATAAGATAAATACATGCAGTCCTCTCGTGAATATGTAGAATAATATGAAATTGGAAGTATCAAAATAGAAAAACAATAATTTATCTGAGAAGCGAAGGAAGTGCGAATACAGTCTGGGGTCAAACCACAGACTCTTCCCACAGTGGTCCAGTACTTCAACCACCGCACCAAGCAGCCAAATTGGGAATGAATGGGACTGTGTCCCATTAGGAATCACGGATAAGATTCCAACTGACAATGGATGGACTTTTTTCCATTGGGAATTAATGTTGAATTATGAAAAAAATATTTGCAATGTGTGGATTATTGGAATGTTGGGAGTGATAACACGCTCAAAAGGCAGTGAAGCAACCGTATGATTTGGCTCGTTTTTCACGGTTGCGTCGTGTTGACAGACGAACTTCCTTATAAACACAGTTTGGTGCGTTCTTGCTGTCCCTTTAAATTGTAGGGTAATCCCTTGTTTATTGCGGGGTTACGTTCCAAAAATAACACGCGCAAAGTGAAATCCGTGAAGTAGCCAGCTTTATTTTTATTTTACAAGCAATACTAAACGATAGAATAAAACCAAAAATCAAAACCTGTTTTAAAGCCCAAAATTTGTTTAAGACAATAATTTTAATATAGTAATAAGTTGGAAACATTGTCACTCGCGTATTTCACAGTCCCAGCTATGCGTTTTTGTCCTGAACCCGCACATTGTTATGAGTAGTTGTTGAGCTCTTTCCTTTTCTGAGCAAGAAGATTTTTATAAACGGATATGCCCGTACATCGAATTAAAGTGAAGCCTCTTATATTATAACAATACACTTGAAATATCAATTTATTACAAAAGTCAGATTTCCAAAGCTGTGCGTTTCTCCGTTGCTCTCTATGAAGGCACACAGACCGGGTGTGTGCGTTTGCTCTCTGCACACCTACGAGTCACGTGATCGGCTCCCAGAGCCCAAGCTGTCAATCAATGTGCTTACTAGCACATTTGCAACCTGCACTCGGACAAAGGAGAGACGAAAGCAAGCTTTTGGATCCACATGCCTTTTGTAATAAATTGACAAGTGAAAAACCAATGCAGTATAGAATCTATATTTTATTTCGAGACAACAGTAAAGCCCCTGAGCCAATCAGGATTCAGAGCACAATGCGCTGTAAAAAAATATCCACACTGTAAAAAATCCGTGAAGCTGGGAGCCCGTGAGAGATGAACCGCGATACAGCGAGGGATTACTGTATTTGAATCTCGTTTTCATCTTCGTGTTGCACTTTGAAGAATTTTTGTTGTTACTTTATGCATTGTGTGCTCTTTTTGTTAATAAAGATTTTTCTCACGTGTTGCGAGGTTCTCTTCCTGTGAGTCTGGGTCACCTCTGACAGTTTTTTATGTGCGTTATCAAAGGAAAAGCATACATAAAAAAAACCCCACAAGGAGGCTAAAATATTGCAGATTGTCAAAACATGACGATGTTCAATATGCCATGTTGCCGTTCCTTCTAAACGCTTGCAAATGGGAGGTTGAGCGGTACAAATTTAAAGATGTCAAATTGAACCCATGTCAGCCTCATTTACTGCCATTCAAAATTAGAAATATTGTAAACGTGATGTTTTATCATGCATTTCCCCCAATTTTTTGCATTAATCCTTTCAATGACAATTCACAAACGGGGCGCAATAGAAGTTTTTTGTGTTGATACTCCAAAACCACTGGGTGGTGCGAGTGGTCAATTTATGATATTTGCAAGTCTTTGAATGACTTTGATGATTGGCTTAGCCTGGACTCCCATAATGTAAAGTATTCAAAAGTCATTACAGTCATAAAAATCAAAACATGACGTAATACATATTGTTATTTCAAAAATATATAAATATATGGCATAGTTACTTTTGCTATTATTGCATTTTTACAATTTTGTACATTTTTGTAGTTCTACTGCACAATAGTAAGATAGTAGCTGAGTCACAAACATCTCTTATTGCCTTTTTGAAAGGAGTGAAATTATGAAAGACTGGGATGTTATTTTAATCTTAGCACATCACAGGATTAATACGAGTCTCATCTTCAATGGCATCTGATGATGATGATCCACCATTTACAAAATAAACCTATGAAACAATACCTTACACACAGTTCAACTGAAAAAAACATACACTACTACTGCTGATTCATCGTTCTCAGACAGTAAAAGGTCGCCACAGATATAACAACCTCCCCTTTTACATTGCTTCCAAGTAAAAAGCAAAACTGGATAAGTAACAACAAAACTTTATTAATATGAAATGATTATGAAGTGTGTGCATTTGATGATGTTGACAGAAGAACGAGTCACCCAGAAAAATATATACTGTAATTGTATCATCCTGAGGTATGTTTTGACAAGCAATGCACTAAACAACAAAATAAACCAATATTTATACTTTATAAAAGAAGCTAATTTGTAAGATGAATTGTGAACATATGTAAAAGATACAAATTTAAAGATAACCGGGAAGGTGAAACACCTAATTAAGGACTTTATGAATTTTAACATTTGGTGTACTGATATTTGAAATGACTCAAATGAACCAAATTTTAATTACTTATACATACATCAGTATTACAATAAATATAATTCAAATACAATGAGGTCTATTCATGAGTGTTTTTTGGGAAAATATTGATTTTCATCCGACAGTGACGATAAGCTCTCAATAACATACATTGCATAACACACTGTGATGAGAAGAAAGAGTTGGGCTTTGTCATACGGCTCACAAACAAGCAGTGGTGGCAAATCCAAGTCTGGAGAGTTAAATCCCTCCCACAGTTTAGATTTAGCCACAGGTGCAGAAGCACATCATTGCTAGGTGCCATTTTGCAACAAACACCATTCTTTTGGAGCCTTATTGAGCAGAATTGCTTTGTTGATATGCTGCCATACAATTGCTTTGTTGATATGCTGCCATTTCTGCTGGGGAAGGGTCTTCTGGGTTGAACTGAGCAATACTGACTACTGCCACTGATGGTCTGGAAGGGTACTGCATGTAGTAGTTTGCTGTTGTTCTGCTTTCATTTTTACGACCCCATCTGCTGACATAACAGGGTAACAGGCTGGCCAATGCAGCGGGGTGTGTGTGTAATTGCCAACAGTAAGGATGCTGTGTGGAGAGTCCCCCCCCTCCCGGAAAAAAAAAAAAAAACAAACAAACACAAACAAATGGAAGTTGGATTTATAAATCTCTTAGTGCAAAAATGCAAGCAGAGTTGACACCCGAAGTCCCAAAAAAGAGCCCTTAAGCCATAGAAACAATTCATATAAACTAAGTCTCCAGAGGTTGAAGGACTCTGCCAGTGTGACTTGCAGACGTCTCCTGCTGGACGGATTCTTACTCCTTTTGTGTCTGTCAGTTAAAGCAGAGAAGAACCATCTAAGGTTAGACTCAATCTACATAAAAAAACAATCTACAATGAATACAAAACAACAGGTTCATATCCTTTTTAGTTATCCTCAGAAGACTAAAAGAAAATCACTTCATGCGATATAAATTCACATTATATAAATAAATAGCACATATAGTAATACAATATTGGTTTTATACTTTAAAAGAGAAAATAGAATCTAGGGTGACCAGACATTTCAGTTTAACTAGATTTTAAGCCCCGCGTCTTGTAATTCCACAAGGATCGGGAAGTTTCTTTCTATCTGACAACAAAAGTTTTATAAAGTAATTTCCGTGACCCTATGCAATTATTTGGTTTGTATACATATAAAACAAACCCTGACATTTTTTTCCCGCTCCAACAATTGGATTGTAGCCTCCACACAGAATATATAAGAATATTGCGCCTTCCTTTCCAGAGTTGTACCTGGCCAACGCACGTATGCAGCAACGTGACATGGTGATAAATGAGGATGAAGATGCTCTGGTCTGGAGTGTGGTTTCAATTCCTCTCAATAGGTCATTGGTCTTCAATAGTAGCAACATCTGCCGGGGAACTCGATTCAACAGGTCGTTGATTTGGGGCAGGTAAAGAGCTGCATTGGTCCGTATTTCGACATCCTGACAGGAAAACAGAACTACAGTTACTAGCAATCAAAGGTGAACCTTTTGAAAAATTATCAAAAATATTACAAAAATATCACAACTCTGCTATACCTTTTTCAAAAATAGTCCAATAAAATTATCATCCTCATTTTCAACCACCATATTCAGGGGGATGTCAAATTATAACCGCATAACTCAAAACAGACCAATTTTTTTCAAATATCTGAGTTTGGATAACTAATCCAAATGCAAAATAAGTGATATCAAGTCATTTACAAGGTTTAAAATGATTACGGTATACACCTCGAAATGCTTATTGTGTGCATCTGTTTTAGACCGTTTGCGCAGACCATTGCAAAATGCACTTTCGTCAAGTGTCACCTAATTGCCTCTTTGTTGTCAACAACGAGTCAGCGTGGATAATTTTATCGGTGGACTTTGACGCATTACAAAAAAGAAAAGGCTTCTTCAGCCCTTAAACGTGTGCTTGAACAAGCTGGCATGGATATCTGCAGGTGGAGGGAGAAACAGCAAAGGGCAACCTTGCACGCTCTAATCGCTCTAGTCGTCACTTATGTATAGAACATTTCAAGCAAGATGATCAGCAAATCATCTCCAAAGACGTCTGTTTCAAACAAATTGGATGGGTCTGAAGATGACTACACATGGAAGAGTAATGATGATTTTTGAACTACTGACAATGGGAGGAGATATTTGGCAAGTCAGATAGTGATGAGGACGAGGGCTTTTGGACAAATTATTATCATACCTGTCAACCTGTACATTTTTCATGCATTTTAAGACGTGTACGGCATACAATAAAATCTGTACGTGAAAACAACAAATTTGCCAATTATGGGACCGTCTCGTTAACGACAACTATCAAGAAACAGTAAATCAAGCAAGTCCGGCGCGCACTAGCCTCCATTTTGTTTTGTTTTTTTCGTCGCAAACGAAGTGAGCGTTTGGATTTACTCTGCACATGTGTGGGCCAGCTGGGTTTACCCCATGACATCGTTGACAAAGCAAAAGCAACCTAAAACATTGTCTTTACAATAATAGCGCTTTTGGGAAACAGGCCAATCATTAACTTGCAATGTCTGAACCTGAATCAAAATGCCCTAAGGTAATTGGAAAAGGCAAACATCAAAAATAATGAGAGCAAATGTCAGGAGGACTTCAGAGAAAAGCGTAGAATATTCATATTGTGTTGCTTGCAAACAAGACGTGAAGTGGCCGCAACAGTATGTTATTTGATATACGATGAAGAAATGTGTCTAAAAGTACTGTATTTTTGTCATTTTACTAAAATGCACATGTTATAATTGGACAGCCATGATCTATGTAACCGCTGAAGTCAGAGGCTCTTGGTTGTCCATGGATGTTGACGTGTCCAGTTTACATTTCGAGGAAGGAGCGGTTAAAATGGAACAGCTTTTTCAAGCCTCCTAGTTTTGAATAGATAAAATAAGTAAAATAAGAATATATTCTAAAAAAAGAATAAGTCAAATGCATGAAATTCTATGAAATTATTTGGATGAGGTGCTGGCCGTTCTGTTCTAGACCATATAATGAGAGAGAGAGCGAGCAAGAGAGTGAAAAGGAGAGAGAGATGGCACATTTGTGTGTGTGTGTGTGTGTATGAGTGCAGATAATAGACACTTGTCAGTTTGAAATGACAGAATCCACATTGCACTACTAATCGATACATATAGTGGTTGGAGTAATGGTAGTTCATTTCAAATCAATCAATATTTTAATGTTGTGCTGTAGATTTATAATTTACTTACTTAACAAAGTGCATGTTTTTCAGTGTAAATTGGATGTGTTCAATCAGAAAAAAATAATGTAAATCATTGGTTCTCAACATATTTGTTCACAAAAAATAATCAACAAAGTATCAGAACTGCTCTCAAAATGAAATTATTATGAATAAACAAATGTCCATTGAAAAATATTACACATAAATGATCCTCTTTTGGAATTACAGTAGAGGTCTGTTCACAAAAATAAGTAATTAACTTAATATTAAAAATATTTAACCATAAAAAATAAACAACACAAAGTGTCAGACCTGTTTTAAATAAAATTTATAAATAAATAATAGTCCACAGAAAAAATATTCAAATTAATGGTTCATATTAGAGAGCTCAGAAAAATAAACCATTAACTTGACAGGTATAATGAGAGGTGGCACATGACATTAGGTCAAACCATTCTTGTAAGGGAAATGGATATAGATATGGAAATTGAATAACCGACTGAACATGAAATTGGTTTAATGAACTTATATTTTCATGAAACATTTAATCATCTTAATGTTTATTGTGTGCCCCTCTGTGGGCCGTCACCTTATCATAGTGGAGGGGTTTGAGTGTCCCATTGATCCTAGGTGCTAAGTTGTCTGGGGCTTTATGCGCTGGCAAACAGCACAAACAGACTAAGCACGGTCCATCGACACTTAATGATGAATAAAATAAATGGATTTAGGTTTCCCTCGCCTGGACGGGGGTCACCGAGGCCCCTCTCTGGAGCCAGGCCTGGAAGTGGGGCTCGCTGGCTCTGGCCTGGTGGCCGGGCCCACACCCATGGGGCTCGGCCGGGCTCAGCTCGAACAGGTTACATGGGTCCCCCCTTCCCATGGGTTCACCACTCCAACTGATCACCACCTGGTGGTGTGTTGGCTTCGATGGTGGGGGAAGATGATGTTCAGACCTGGCAGGCCCAAACGTATCGTGAGGGTCTGCTGGGAACGTCTGTCAGAGTCCCTTGTCAGAAGGAGTTTCAACACCCACCTCCGGCAGAATTTCTTCCACGTCCCAGGGAAGGCGAGGGACTTTGAGTTCGAGTGGACCATGTTCCGCGCCTCCATTGTCGATGCGGCTGATCGGGGTTGCGGCCGTGAGGTGGTCGGTGCCTGTTGTGGACGTATTCCCCGAATCTGCTGGTAAGCGATAAGAGATCCTTCAGCTGTCAAGCTGAAGGAGTCCTATCAGGCATTTTTGGCCTGTGGGACTCCAGAGGCAGCTGACAGGTACCGACTGGCCAAGTGGTGTGCAGCTTTGGCGGTCGCAGAGGCAAAAACTCGGGTGTGGGAGGAGTATGGAGAGCCTATGAAAAATGACTTATGGATGGCTTTAAGGAAGTTCTGGTCTACCATCCGGCATTTCAGGAAGGATAAGCAGTGCACCATCAACACTGTGTATAGTGGGGATGGGGCGCTGCTGACCTCGACTCGGGACGTTGTGAACCGGTGGGCAAAATACTTCAAAGACCTCCTCAATCCCACCAACATGTCTTCCTCAGAGGAAGCAGAGTTTTCGGGCTCCGAGGTGCGCTCACCCATCTCTGGGGCTGAAATCACTGAGGTGGTCAAGAAACTCATTGGTGGCAAGGCCTTGGGGTGTTGGATGGGATCCGCCCGGAGTTCCTTAAGGCTCTGGAGGTTGTAGGGCTGTCTTGGCTGACACGCCTCTGCAACATCGGACATCAGGGACAGCACCCCTGGATTGTCAGACTGGGGTGGTGGTCCACCTTTTTAAGAAGGGGGATCGGAGGGTGTGTTCCAACTACAGAGGGCTCACACTCCTCAGCCTTTGCGGTAAAGCCTATTCAGGGGTGCTGGAGAGCAGCGTCTGTCTGGAAGACGAACCTTGGATTCAGGAAGAGCAATGTGGTTTTCGTTCCGGCCGGGGAACAGTGGACCAGCTCTACACTCTCGGCAGGATCCTCGAGGGTGCATGGCAGTTCGTCCATCCAGTCTACATGTGTTTTGCGAACTTGGAGAAGGCGTTCGACCATGCTCTTGGGAATTTCTGGGGGGGGTACTTCGGGAGCATGGGGTACCGAACGCTCTGATACGGGCTGTTTGCTCGCTTTACCACCGATGTCAGAGTTTGGTCCGCATTGCCAGCAGTAAGTCGAATCCGTTTCCAGGGGGGGCTGGACTCCGCCAAGTCTGCCCTTCATCACCGATTCTGTTCATTACTTTTACGGACAGAATTTCTAGGCGCAGCCGAAGTGTTGAGGGAGTCCAGTTTGGGAGTCTCAGCATTGCATCTATGCTATTTGCAGATGATGTGGTGCAGTTGGCTTCTTCAGACTGTGAAGTCCAACTCTCGCTGGAGCGGTTTGCAGCTGAGTGTGAAGCGGCTGGAATGAAGATCAGTCAGTCCTCAGTCAGAAAAGGGTGGAGTGCCCTCTCTAGGTCGGGGAAGAGGACCTGGTCCAAGTGAAGGAATTCAAGTATTTTAGGGTCTTGTTCACGAGTGAGGGTAGGATGGAATGTGAGATTGACAGGAGGATCGGTACAGTGTCTGCGTTAATGTGAACTCTGTACTTGTCTGTCATGGTGAAGAGAGAACTGAGCCGGAGGGCAAATATATACTTGTGCGGCTTATTGTGCGAATAATGTGGTCCTAAGCAGTCAACGCTGCTTGAAACTCTTTGCTTTTTTTAAATGTTTTATTTATTCGTATTCACATTTTTTATTTTTAACTTGCGTTATGCTCAATTTATTTTGAGGAAAAACACTTTTTTCCACTCACAACCATTCTAAAAATGCAATGGTTTATTTATGGGGTTAGGGTTAGGGCTTTTTTGACAAGTGATATGTGAAGTGTTTGTAGTGGGAGCATTTTAGTATTATAGACCTTTGTTCTGTTGGAAATTTGTATTATGTATATAAATACTACCTCTGAGTCCGTGACAGGAACAAAACTGATACCAGAGTTGACGGCAGTCCAGGAACGAGCGGTGAGGACACAAGCAAACAGTGGATATAGGTCTCCTGCTCCTAGTTTGCGACTGTAACGCTCCACCCCAGGCATGTCCTGATGAATCAGCGCCTGCCAGAGCCGGCAGTAGTTTATCCTGAAGTCCGGTTGTAGAACCTATTTACAGACAGCGATGGAGGGGGCAATTGCTTGTCAAATCAAATATTGTATACAATGTAGGATATTGCATGGCAACATTTGTCTGTCTCAAGTGCTAGCTACTGCAGGCACAAATGGGAGGGCCAAAGTCCCCGTGAGCAGCTGGTGGCCGGGAACCAAACGGTACAGGCCTGGCTCCGGAGGGTGTCCCCTGTGACTCACGTTACGTGTCACGAGAAAATGTTGTCCATTCATATTTATCATCATTCGGGATCATGTGATCCATGCTTACTCTGGTCCCTCACCTAGGACCTGTTTGACATAGCGGATCTTGCCAAGGGCATCAAGACACAAACTACTTAGGATTCAAGATTACTGGGACACACAAACACCTCCACCACGGTGAGCTGAGGGCTCCAAAATCTACCTTTTTATTTTTAAATTTCTCTAATTCACTGTTTCCATATCATTAGATATTGGAGTATGTGTTACTAGGTGACAAGCACATTGTAAATACCAAATGGGCTTTACACATTCAGACTTCTACCTTCAAGGTGCTTTTATATATGTGACTCTTGTGACTTTTGCCCAGCAACACAATGATTAAACTCATTTACACACAAACTACAAAATGCCAAAAGAAACTGGCTTTAATGTCTTTCTTAGGGATATTTGGTATGTTTTGTAGTGTGATTAGGGTTTTTTGTTTCTTTCATGTGGTGGGTTTGTTGGTTTTTGTGTTCCTTCCAAGCTTCAGGTTTGACGATGTTCTAAACGCAATTGATATGGACCAGCCACAAATTAATAAAAAAGGAAAAAGCTAACATAACCTTGGGGTGTGTAAATTGACATGCACAATTGTGACTTTGCAACATAAGAAACATACATAGTTAGAAGCAGAAGAAAAATACCACTTAACGTCTGTCTTTATACAGCATGGATGTGCTAATTATACATTGCACATGGTTAATTCCTATACGATTCTGTACAGTTACATTTAATAACGTAAATATACAAAGGAAAAATGACATTTACCTTTGGGGCGAGGTGACTTGATCTGGTGGTGGGTGGAGGCGGAGGGGAGCAGAGACGAACCCGCAGAATTTATTTTATTTTTTTCTTGAACGAGAACTTTTCTTAAACGAGAACATATCACCGGCGATTTCCTTCTCTTTAATTCATAATAGAAGAAGCCTCTCCATTTTGTTGTTGACCGAGGTAAGTCCCCTGACCAGGAAAGTCTTGCCCTTAGAAGACTTGCTTGCTATCATAGCTTCCTTGTTATGGAGAATTGTACATATTGCAGAGCGGTTACGGCCATAGTCACGAGCAAGGTTAACTATGCGTGCGCCTCCTTCGTATTTTTTTTACTATCTCCTGCTTCGTTTCTATTGTCATCATGCTCTTAATTCTTCCTTTACCGCCACTTGCAATTTTAGAAGCCATGTCTAACAGATAAAGTTTGCAAAGTCTTCACAACACACTGACCAGCTGTGCCATCAAGCTAGCTGAAGGCGTTCGGCCAATAGCATATTGGTATTTCTATGATTGACGTGACACCAGCCAATAGCATATCCGCATCTCGGTGACTGAGACGTGACTGTGACCTTAATCGACCAATAGCATATCGGCATCTCCGGTACTGAGACCGTGACTGTGAACTTAATCGACCAATAGCAAATCGGCATCTCCGTGACTGAGACCGTGACGTTGACCTTATAAGACCAATAGCATATCGGCGTTTCTGTGACATGCGAGAAAAGTTATTTTTGTTGATGCAGCAAAGCTACCTTACCTTTCGTAAGATGAAAAGTTTGGGCCTAAGAGGGGGACAAAAAAACGACATGGTCCACGTCGTAAGATGAAAAATACGTAAAACAGGGAGTTCGTAAACCAGGGGCCCACTGTATAGAGCTCCTGGTGTGTGAGTGTGCGTGTGTGCGTGTATATATATATATATATATATATATATATATATATATATATATATATATATATATATATATATATATAGTCGGCCCCCGGTTTACGAACACCCTCATTTACGAACATTTCGACTTACAAGCGTGGTCCGCGGAGTTTTTTGTCCCCCACTTACGCACAGACTGTTCGCCTTACGAGCAATCTGACATGCCGACCATTGTATTTGTTCATATATTTTCGCCTTGCCACGTCGTCAAAATCAGTAGTTAAAGCTTGTCACGGCAACGAAGAACGATATTGCTCACAGTCACTATCAGTCACGGTGTCAGTCACGGTCTCACTCACGGAGATGCTATTGGCCGGCGTCACGTCAATCACAGAAATGCCGATATGCTATTGGCCGAACGCCTTTATCGAGCTTGATGGCACAGCTGGTCGGGACGGAAGGAAGGAGAGAAAATGAGTCAAAAATGGAAGGAAGGAATGTTGTGAAGACTTTGCAAACTTTATCTGTTAGACATGGCTTCTAAAATTGCTAGTGGCGGTAAAGGAAGAAGTAAGCGGATGATGACAATAGAAACCAAGCAGGAGATAATTAAAAAAAAATACGAAGGAGGCGCACGCATAGCTCGTGAATATGGCCGTAACCGCTCCAATCTTCTAAGGGCAAGACTTTCCTTGCCGGGGGATCGACTTCGATCGACAACAAAATTGAGAGGCTTCTTCTATTATGGATTAAAGAGAAGGAAATCGCTTGCTCGGCAATCTTCTAAGGGCAAGACTTTCTTTGCCAGGGGATAGACCTCGGTCAACAACAAAATGGAGAGGCTTCTTCTATTATGGATTAAAGAGAAGGAAATCACCGGTGATATGTTCTCGTTTGAGAAAAGTTCTCGTTTAAGAAAATAAATAAATTCTGCGGGTTCGTTTCTGCTACCCTCCGCCTCCACCCAGCTCAAGTCCGTCACCCCAAAGGTAAATGTCATTTTTCCTTTGTATATTTATGTTATTTAATTTTAACTGTACAGTAGATTATGTTACTAATTTTTAATATGTGTATAAAGTCGTGATGTTTTTACCTAAGGTTTTTGCACGCGTTGCACGCATTCACTAATTAACATAGGTTTGGATTGCCCGTCATATGAGCAATTCGAGTTACGAAAAAAGCCGCTGAACGGATTAAGTTCGTAACACGGGGGCCCACTGTGTGTATATATATATATATATATATATATATATATATATATATATATATATATATATATATGGAGCGACGCGAGTCGCCGCGCGGCGTGAAATTCCGCCTGTCACACGAAGTTAATTTTTTTTAAACTTTTTTCCCGTGTCGCGTCGCGACAGCCAATCAACTTTGGGAACATTCAACGTCTCACGCAGGGGGCAGGAAAGAATCATGGCGGCCGCTTTTCAGTCACCGGGAGCTATCCAACATGGCCAGCTGAGCTTTCAATACAAAACGGAGCCAAGCAAGACACTCACCTGACTTGTTGAACGGCCAAGGGAGAACTTGGGACAACTGCTATATGCAGCGTTTGCTTCCTTTTTTAACAGCTGTTGAACCGTAGTTACTGTGCCAAGATAACGATAATGCAGCATTGACAGCTCAGAATTTACCATGGTATCGGCCACTTGATTGTGATGTTGAAACTTTTTTATTTTTTTGGGGAGACGAGTATTGCCGCAAAACGAGGGCCACGTAGTCTAAAAAAGAATCAAGTTGCTGTAGGAGAAAATATTGGCTCTGCTACATCCCAGAAAGGTGAAAGTTCTCAGCAATGCTCTTCTTTCTGGATCTACCGTAAACTGCACAGCAAGCTCGCCAGCCTGTCACCCGTATCCCTGCAAGGTTTGAGGCTGCCACGAACTCCAGCAGGTGCCTGAACCCTGTGATGCATGGCAAGGGAGCACCCTGCGCTTCTTCTTGTCCTCCCTGCACATCAGGGAGTCCCACAACAACATGCTGATGCACGCCATGTGGGCCATGGGTAAAGATGGAAATATACTTGTCAAATTGAATATGTTGGTGAATAAAAAGGGAACTTATGTTTTGCTTAAATATTTTTTTGGTTTTAATTCCATACACATTTGCAATGAGGGTCCATGGAAAATTTACTTTGCAAAGAGGGGTCCCTGGCTCCAAAAAGTTTATATTTAAGTCCTAAACAGGCAAGAATTTTCAGGATTGTAGAGAAGTTTAGGGGTACATTAGAATTTAAGCAATGGCTGTTATTACCGGCTGTTTTTGGCCGTGTTACCTGAAAAGACTAAAGGCCAAAAGCAGCCGTTGTGCCCAGTAAAGGTTTAAAATTAGGGTTCTCCCGTTACCGATACTGGTATCGGTACTCACTCCGATACTAGCATATTTTATGTACTCGCACTCGCCACCGCACCCGATACTACTAAGTCATCAACAGAGTGCCGTGCTATGTGCGACGCGCACTGGATTCAGAACGGAAGTTTTGAGGGGGTGAAAATTGGGCAGCCAAAAGGTGGGCACGGTGTGTGTGTTTGTCTAATGCCGCGTCAGATGGAGCGCGGCAACGCGAGTCGTTTTCTGAGTGCGAGTGGCTAAATGCTTGTTAGCTTAGCACAGTAACTATGGTTCAACAGCCCAGCTGTTAAAAAAGGAAGCAAACGCTGCACATATAGCAGTTGTCCCAAGTTCTCCCTTCCGCCATTCTACAAGCCAGGTGAGTGCTCTTGCTTGGCTCCGTTTTTGTATTGTGTACACATTTGTGTATTGTGTGGGCGGCATGGCTTAGTGGTAGAGTGGTCGTCTCCCAGCCGAAAGGTCGTGGGTTCAATCCCCCGACCATCAAGACCATCCTCGACTTGAGGATACTGCTGGTAATGTGAATTTCCCTACGGGGATGAATAAAGTATCTATCTATCTATCTATCTATCTATCTATCATGTCTAAGTGTCCTTGAGCAAGACACTGAACCCCCAGTTGCTCCTGATGCTGCGTCATCAGTAGGTAAAATGACTACTTAGTGTAAAGCGCTTTGAGTACCTAAGGTAGAAAAGCGCTATATAAGTGAAAGTCCATTTAAAGTCCCATTTATTGAAAGCTCAGCTGGCCGTGTTGAGTAGCTCCGGGTGACCACAGAGCAGCCGTCATGATTCATTCCTGTCCCGGTAAACGTTCCCGAAGCTGATTGGCTGTCGCGACGCCAAAAGCGACAAAAGTATGTTTGTTTATGTGATATGTAAACAATATTTGCCTCAGGAATTGTGGAGTAGAAGTATTGGCATTTGGAAATATGTTGAAGTTGTGAAAGTAAATTATCAAAGCGGTGCCATGTTCCTTTAGGAAACATTGTTGAAAAACAAATAAATACAAAAAATTGCAATTTTAAAGCCGTTGTTATGATATTATTAAGTACTCGTATCAGTACTTAGTATTGGCAAGTACTTAAATGCCAGTACTCGTACTCAGTAGGCAAAAAAAGTGGTATCGGGACATCCCTATTTAAAATAAACACAATAACAATACAAGACGTTTTCCACAATTCCACAACAGACTGCTTATGTTAGTATATAAGCCTGAATTTCTAAAAACAAATATCACCATGATTTCTTTTTTAAAATGAACACCTGTATGATAGCATTGCCAAACACACACATATTATATATATATATATATATATATATATATATATATATATATATATATATATATATATATATATATATATATTGTGGCGAGGCGAAGAAACCACACGTTGCTGTGCTAGTGGAGATCTTTACTCTTCGCATGCCATCACAAAACTGATACAACAAAGTCCAAAACAGCAAAGACAAAGCCAACAGGTTCAAAGCATCAAAGGATCATAGCAACATGCCTACTGGGTGAGAGACATGGTCCTAGTGTTCGCCACAATATATATATATATATATATATATATATATATATATATATATATATATATATATATATATATATATGGTCCTCACCCAGTATGCATGTTGCTATGATCCTTTGATGCTTTGAACCTGTTGGCTTTGTCTTTGCTGTTTTGGACTTTGTTGTATCAGTTTTGTGATGGCATGCGAAGAGTAAAGATCTCCACTAGCACAGCAACGTGTGGTTTCTTCGCCTCGCCACAATATATATATATATATATATATATATATATATATATATATATATATATATATATATATACACACACACACACACACACACACACACATTGTTTAAATAGTGCATTTATAAACATAGAAATCTGAAGGCCAAATTACTGGCTGACAAGTGAGCCACCAAGCTGCATGTTGGCCACTCCTGGTCTCTAGGAACAACCTCTGATTGTTTACTTTTTTATCAAATTCTTGTTAATGAATGTTGCCAATTTGAAAGCATTTGTGTGTCATGTGTCTTTGGTGTACACACAGGTTATGTCCAGTTTGAAAATGGCACACTGCATTCTGCTAAGAACACATCAAAAGAGTTGTTTATCAAAAAGCTTTTAGTCTGCTGGGGCTCAAATAAATGTGTCCATCTGTTCCTCTGTCTGTGTGAGTGCAACAGAAACATATTTGTACACGCATCAAATTTGTGTGTTTGCTGATAAATGTATTTATTCAAGGCCCCGGTCAGCACATGAAAAATGGACAAGAAAATTGGAACATTTTTCTGTTTATTTTTGTTTTGTGGATATAAAAGATTTCTAACCTGATAAAGGCCATGATCGAGTAGGATAATCTCAGTCTTCCTGCTTTTTTGACACTTTCGAACCAGCACGTTGCCAGGGTGGGGATCACAGTGAACAAAGCCATGTATGAAGATCATTTCACTGTACATTTTGCCCAGGTTTTGAGAAATCTATTGAAAAGAAAAAAAAATATTGCAGCGTTAATGTTTTTGCGGAACAAAACTAAAGCACAATATATCATACCAAAAAAAAACCCCAACAACAACCAGACACTGGCTCTAATAACAACCCTTTTTATTCCCTGTTTTTTCTTCAGATTGAAATACTTTAAAACTAGGTTTCTCAAACTTTTTGGAGTCAGGGACCCCTTTTAGTGAGCACATTTTCCAAGGACCCCCATTGGAATTGTTTGTGGAAACCAAAAAAAAAAAAAAAGAAAATTAAGCCAAACATAACTGACTTCTTCATTCAGCAACATATTCAATTTGACAAGTATATTTGTTACTTTTCAGCTATACTGAAGTCTAGAAAATAAAAATTGCACACCTCCTTATAATAAACCGTGTCAATTTCCCCCAAAAGGGTAGTTGCCAATTATTTAGTCAAAAACAGCATTATAAAATAAAATGCCACTTTAGCTTTGCTGACTAAATTGGCTCGTGAGCAAGCAATTGTAGACACAAAACTTTTTATATTTTCAAAAATATATCAAACTGGTTATATATCTTACTACATGTACACAAATTGCATAAATTAAATCAATCATATAATTGAATTCCAAAATGATACTTCTTTCAATACAAAACATTAATAAGTTGCAAACGAATATGATTATTAATACAAAACCTTGTTATATGTTAACATTTAACAAAAAGAAATACTTTGCACAAACGAAAATGCTAAGGAGATAATCACATTCAAGGCAAAAAACTTTATAACATGCTGATGATAAAAACTAACATTAGCAAGCATGTTATCTACAGTCACAAGTTGGACCAACAAATGACTAATTTTGGGCATATTAGCATAAAAGAAACATTCCAACAAAGAAAGCACAACTCACAGGCACTTATGGACAATGTTCCATCTAATTTTCAATGTGTTTTGAGCATTTACACGGACTCCCGAACAAGCTTTGGACCAAGGTGAGCAGCTTCAGATATGCACACAGTGAGTCGCCGTGTGTATGTATATCTGATGTCACTCCCAAAGTGACCATATAACTAACATTTTGTCATTAATGAGCAAGGAAGGTAGGGGGATCTGAGTATATCCAGGGGCTAGCTGTGGCCCTGGACTGAGCCAGTAAAAGTGGGCTCATTCGTGGCTCGCAACATAGAGGGAACATTGCTTGTGGGCCAGCTCTCACAAAGAGAAGGAACAACGCGTGTGCACCATGAGCAACTGCTCCCAATTGAAGCCTTCCCCAACACAAAATGTACTATCATCAGTGGCCAGAGGTAGTGCCAAAAAACAAAGACTAAACCAAAGAAGTTTTATCTCCAAAACGAAATAATACAATTAAAAGTGCAGGCAGATAGAATTTTCTTGATTAAAAAAAATACACTAAGACTTTTGAAGTTAAAAATGGGCCATCTTGGCCAAAATGCTAATTTATCATTAAAATCAAGGCTCAATCTCATAAGCATGAAGTCCATTATATAAAGTAATTCAGTAATTAGTTAAACTACAAGTGTATCTGCTGAACGATAATATTCCAAATTACAAACTCTTCCAACATAAAACTGTCACTGCCAGTTTTACCTCATTCACGTTGATGCCATGTGCCTTCATGTACTCCCTGTCATTAACTTGTCCTCCCTCAGCAAACTCCATGGTCAGAACCCTCTTGGTGGACAAGTTCCAATGAATCACGGGAACCTGAATGACCAGCAAAATTATTCATTATATAAGATTATATTGTGGCTCGGTGGCAGACAAACACAATATTACCATATTTTTTGGACTATAAGCCGCAACTTTTTCCTCATGATTTGAGCTCTGCGGCTTATCTGTTGTTGTTTTTTTTTTTTTTGCTAGCCTCCAGCAAGCAAATTTCAATTTATGGAACAACTATGAAATAGAACTGAAAAGATGTTAATCAATGGCTGTGCTTAAAAAGTTTTAAAAATATATTTAAAAAAAAAAAAGTCTAAATTGAATAATAGAATGTATAAAGTTTTGGGTACATTTGTGACATGTAAATTTTATATACAGTACACAGTATATACAGTATAATTTTATGTATTTATGATTGTATATATTAATTATGTGCAATGTGTTTTTATGTTAGCTAAAATAATCTATCAAACAAAAGGAGAAAAAAGATGCTATTGAAGTATTTATTTCGATTTTGAACGGAATTTAACTAACAGTATTCTGTTAGTGTTGAAAATATCCATCTATCCATTTTCTATACATACGTTCTATAAATATGTTGGGACTAAACATGCAGGCATGTTCAGTCTGTTAAAAATAGGATGTTGCTTTTGGCAGACAAATACAAAAAAATTAAATCACAACAAAAATAGTTATAAACTTCCACGTACCATCTTTTTGCGTGAATATCTCATGTTATTAACGGCGGCTTATAGTCCAGTGCGGCTTATCCTTGACAGTTTTTTTTCTTTTTTAATGCTCATATTTTGCTGCTGCGGCTTATATACCGGTGCACCTTATAGTCCAGAAAATATGGTAATTAATATGTGTGGGATGCCATTTGTTTGCCGTGTCTTTTCTATATGTCATATTACATTCAGTAATCAGAAAGGTTGCATGTCCGCCTCACAGCAAAGATGTGCAGGTTCAGTCCTGCCTCTGACCTTCCTGCGTGGAGTTTACATGTTCTTGCTGGACCTGCATGTGTTTTTTTTTGGGATATTTCGGTTTCCTCCCATTACAAAAACATGCATGGTCTGTATATAGGACACTGTAAACTGATCTTAGGTATGTTTAAGAGTGTGAATGGTTGTATGTCTTTGTGGGCCTTGTGATTGGGTCGCAACTGTACCCCACCTACTGCTCAAAGAGAGCTGGAATAGGATCGAGCACGCCTGCCACCCTAATGAGGATAAACAGTTAAGATAAATGATGTTTGGATAAAAAGGTATATGTAAATAGATAAATACATACTGTCTGTAGTCCTGTTTCTTTCTTTAGCATCTCTACGACTACAACATACCATTTCTGCTTTGAAGGTGGATCTAGAAAAACAAAACTGGTCTGAGATTTACTAAAAATAAGAACCTGATTTTCCGTAAAAATATTTTCTGTCAATTGTATCTTCACTATTCGATCATCAAGAACAGTGACGGGGGAGCATAGAATGGCAGGATTCCGGTCTATGAGCACTATAAATGTGCAATGCAAAGTATATGGTTGTCTCAGTAATAAGAGGAAGATCAAAGACAAGCACTACTTTTGTGTGCCTAAATCTATTGATTTGGGATACTAAATTATATAATAATGGTTATTTTAAAAAAAACACTAAAGAAATTATCCATAATATTTTATGAAGGATTAAATACTGTTACTGATAACAGATATATTCTAATAAATGATATCAATAAACACTTTATTCTTGTTGCGATTGAACTTGTAAAAGAAATTCCTGTGCCAAGATAATTATGAATTAGATCATTATTCCTCGGCCTATCCAATTCTATTTGCAGTTGGTTTAAAAACTTTCAAACAGACCGTCCACAAAAAAGCCCACACCAATACCCAATAATAACACAGGCAACCTAATATGTAAAGACACCAACAGGAAAAACTTGGAACATCACTAACAAAGGACCTCACTCTCAAGCCACAGTTCCAACTAAACAGAGGGATGTCTCATGCAATTTAGACAGCAGCCTCATTCTCAAAATGTCTCAGATTTCAAATCCGCACCTCTCAAGCCAGTAATTTAACATGGAACACATATATCATCAGTGTACAACACAATGGATCAGGATGGTATTTATAAGCGTATGCAAAGGTAAAACAAAATCACAAGTGTGTGAGCACAACAACAACTGTTAAACACTTTGCCAAAAACAGACATTTACTATAGTAGAGATGTTTTGAATTTAAATGGCAACAATATAGTAACAGTATAGTAACTATACTGCACATACATAGCAAAGATATGAACCAATCACCAGAAACACCTGTTAGTAGTGCTCTCTCTGCATGTTGTTGTACAGGGGCTACAGATGACAACTGTACCCTTTCCATCAATCCAATGCAGTTGAAATCTAAGAAGGGAGTCGACACAGCAGACACAGCCTTCCTGGAGACTGGAAGCACATCTACCTTTTGTACTAGTGGTTTCCTGAAGAAGCTGAGCCTGCAAGGCAAAAGAACTAAGATCCTGCTGTGCACAAAGGGCCAGGAAAAGGCCGTACAAAGTCAAGTTGTCTCAGCACTGGAAGTTTCTAAATTGGATGGAGATACATTTGTGGACCTTCCAGAGACGTACACCGAATCCCTGTTTCAAGAAGCAATATCCCTACATTCAAAGATGTAACTGTGTGAATAGTATCACGATCCCAGAGTTGGATGCTGAAGTGGAGGTTCTAATTAAGATTAAAGCAGCAAAAACTTTAGAACCCTGGGAGATCATATAAGGTGAAGGCGATGGACCTTACGCTGTGATGACCCTATTGGGTTGGCTCATCAATGGTCCTGTGAGGGGCAGCAGTGGTTGTTTTCAGAGTATGGAGTAAGATCACTGTCGAAAAGACATATGCGTGTTTCACCATTTATATGAGTATAACTCGCTAGACATGACTTCATGTCTGTGGTGTATCTTGAACCTTAATATTACCCATAGTTTGTCACACAATGATGGGAATAATGACTCTCCTCCCCCATAGCACACAACCAGCCTTGTGTTCGGGGTCAGGAAGTTTCACCAATACTTGTATGGACGGAAGCACAGATTTCACTATCACTTGACCGGAAACAGGGCCCAGGGCCGATCCGTAGGGGGCCTATTTTTAAAAACTTAAAATTGCAATATTTTCAAAACCAAAGCAGCCAGCGACCTAAAACAAAGACAGGTAGCTACCATCGGCAAAAACTTAAAACGGCAAAAAATTCCTCAGAATTCACGCTAGATTCACAAAAATCACCAATGCAGTATATTTTTCCGGAGTAAGAGCAATATTTAACATTTTATAATTTTTTTGCCCAAAACAGCTACTTAAATATTTTTTATTAAGTGCAATTTCAACCTAAGTTTTAAAAAGCAAATAACCCACTCAATTTCACACCAGAAACTTTATATTTGAGGAAAGCATGCAGAAACATCTTAATTTCACTCAACAAAAGGCAGAATTTGCATTTTCCATAAACAATCAATCACTTATTTAGGTTGAATTCTGATGTCACCATTGCCAAAGCACTTCTTGCTGGCTATCTGGCCCTCGTCCTTCAACAGTCACTTTAGCCTGTTGGCCTATGACTTTTGGGCTCAGCTTCCTGGACTTGTAAAAGTTCCTGCCCCCCCCCACTGAAGAGTGACCTGCTGATGTGCGGCAAGATGGTGTTGGCCAGCCTGTGCCCCTCCTGTCACTGGTACTCCTGCAAGGTCTGAGGCCGCCACGAGCTCCAGCAGGTGCCTGAAACCTGTGATTCATGGCAAGGGAGCATCCTGCGCTTCTTCTTTTCTTCCCTGCACATCAGGGGGACTCACAACAACATGACGATGAACGCCACGTGGGCCATGGTGAAAGATGTCAATATACTTGTTCCGGTTCCGGGCGTTTGTTGCTGTCGCTGTTTTAGCTTTAGCTGGAGAGACGAATGATATTTTTCTTTTTCTATTTTTCTCTTTTACCACCACCCGTGGGACCTGTGTCCGGCGTTTATTTGTTTATTTTTTTAAGGACTGTTTCCATTCTTCGTTAGCTAGTGATTCGCCGATTCTCTGAACAGCTCCTAGCTCCGTTCGTCCTCGTTTTCGTGCAGCTCTTCTAGCGTAAGTATTCGCTCGGCTGTACTAAGGTAAGCATGACTTCGTGCACCTCCACCACATCAGTCACTTGCAACACCTGCATCATTCTCACGGAGAGGCTTTATCTCCTAGAGGGCCGTGTCCATCAGCTAGAGCCTAGAAGTTTCATCATCGTAGGTAGATGAGCACATCTGATAGTGACAGTGCAGGTCGTAGCCCTCCCGCAATGCAGCTAGCGTCGGCCAGTGCGGGTCGTAGCCTACCCGCTAGTCTGGCTAGCATTAACCCTAAGAAGCCTGCTAGGGCGCGGGGAGCCTGTTCAGACGCATAATCGTTTTAGCCCCCTTGCTAGGCACACTCCATCTCAGTCTACTGGCTCCTGCACATTATTTATAGGGTTCTCCATCACCCGTAACATTAAGCTCAAAACACCAGTGACCGTAATGTGTATCCCTGGGGCCAGAGCACCCGACACTGAAGCTAACCTTAGGGAGCTGACACGCAAGAGGCCTAGACACCAGCTTAGTGCAAACAATACTAGTTACTCAGACATAGAGATACATGTCGGCTCCAATGATACTAGAATGAGGCAGTCTGAGATTACAAAGAAGAACATAGCTAGGACTTGTAATCTCGCTAGAAAGATGAGTCGGCATCGAGTTATTGTCTCTGGCCCTCTACCTGCGAGAGGCAATGATGAGAGGTTTAGCAGATTATTCTCGCTTAACCGGTGGATGACTAGTTTATGTAGAGAGCAGAGTTTCCAGTTTGTATATAACTGGCCCTCTTTCTGGGGCCGGCCCGACCTGCTGAAGATGGATGGCCTTCAACCGAAAAGGGAAGGCGCCATCACTCTTTCTAGAAACATAGATTAGTGTTTAAGCCATCCATGACTTCTCACATTAGAGCATGTTGGGTCGCAGGCGAGTAGCGGGCCTGCTAGAATGGGTGTGGAGTCGTTAAGGCTAGAGTTAATTGGCACTAGGCTGGACATCTACAACACACATTATACTTAGTCTAGGTCACTGCAATCCACACACTGTTTTAATACCTAATGCTGAATCCCCTAATGATAAGTTTTCTGCTGAGGTAGTGATGATTAAGGAAAGTAGCTGTGCATCCTTAACCGGTTGGATTAGTGACATAGTACCTGTAGCCATCAACAATCGAATTCCTACATTACTAACATTGCGACGGGGTTTTAAATACCGTATTTTCCAGACTATAACGAGCACCCAAAAGCCTTATTTTAAAAAATCTGATGGTGCGCCTTATAATCAGGTGCGCCTTATATATAGATCAATATTGAAATTGGGATTTGTAGATGGGGAATGAACTCATAAATTAAGCTTTGCCTGTTTCTTTTGTGTGTTTACAGTTGAACAAGGTTGGTCCATATTGACATTGAGTTATTATGCTATTGAGAGTTTCGAGTTATTATTTGAGTTATTTTTGCTATTACTTTACAATTACTATATTGTGAGTGAAAAAGTTTTAAAATGTAATTGAGAGTGCGCCTTTTAATCCAGTGCGCCTTATAGTGCATAAAACACTGTACTCAAAATACAAACAATCCCAAGCCATCAAAATCTTGCTAGTATTAGTACTACCAACATGAAGACTCAGAATAGTTCAGGAAAAATTGCCCAGTTTAAATTTGGCTTCATAAATATTAGGTCACTCCCCTCAAAAGCCCTTCTTGTAAGTGATCTTATTACAGATCACAATCTTAAAGTGCTTGGTCTCTGCGAAAACTGGTTAAAACCAAATGAATTTTTATCATTAAATGAGGCCTCACCCACAAACTTTGTGGGCTCACACGTTGCCCGTACCTTGTAAAAAACGGGGAGGTGTCGCCCTAATTTCAGAATCTGATCTTAAACTTAGCACGAGCACTAATCACACCTTCATGACATTTGAGGCTCTCGTTCTGCGATTGAGCTCCTCACCACAATTCTTTGTGGTAGTTTTTTACCGTCCTCCCGGTCCACACTCTGTTTCTTAGATGAATTCCCTGAATTTACGGCTGATTTAATAACTCATGCAAATATATTAATGATGGGTGACTTCGATATTCATATGAACTCCCCATTGGAGCCACTTACTGTAGCATTTCAAGCAATAATCGATGCATTTTGTTTTACACAAATAATAGAATCAGCGACACACCGGAATGTTAATATCTTAGATTTAGTGTCAACCTGTGGCCTAACTGCCACAAATGTCACAATTTTGCCGTATACTAACGCTATGTCTGATCATTATCTTATAACATTTGAAGTCCTAGCTCAGTGTGGTCTTATTGACCACAACCAAGGCTTTAAGAGTCGTGATATTAACTCATCAACAACAGCTGCACTTTCTGAACGACTGCCTTTTGCAACAGCTGCGTTTCCGTCTTTCATTGGTTCAGTCGATACTCACAAACGATTTTAATACGGTTCTTTTAAATTCCCTAAACTGTATAGCGCCATTAAGACTTAAAAGTCGTCTGAAGCAGCACACTCTGTGGTTTATGGGTGAAACGCGTATGTTTAAATTGTTAAGTAGACAACTTGAGCATAAATGACGAACAACTAAACTTGAGGTTTTCCGTCAGGCCTGGTGCCAAAATATAAAGAGGCTCTTCGGTTAGCAAAAACAAAACATTTACAAAATATTTTTCCAAAATGATTGGTCTTAATAAAAACAACCCAAAATATTTGATGCGGAAGCAAAGCTAATGCAACAGCTGCAAATTAATCATAGTTCCCTCTATTCAGCACACAATTTCATGCGATTCTGTACTCTAATATGGGACGAAATAAAGAAGGTAGCGCCACTAACCCCCTTGGGTTCTGTGATTGCTGATGCTAGTTCGGACAATCAGGGTCATGAAAGTCTGGTAACCCTCTCCCAGTTTGATTTAGTATCCCTGGAGTGTCTTACACACCTGGTTAATGCAGCAAAGCCGACATCCTGCATGTTCAGCCCGCTTCCAGACAAACTCGTTAAAGACTTGTTCCCGATCTTAGGGTCATTTGTCTTGAATATTATCAATCTGTCGCTTTCCTTTGGCATTGTAAATGAAGCTTTTAAGACGGCTGTGGTTCAACCATTACTTAAAAAACCTCACATAGATCCTGAAAATCTCTTCAACTCTAGACCAGTGTCACATCTTCCGTTTATTGCTAAAATTCTTAAGAAAGTTGTAGCACAACAGCTCAGCGATTTCATGATAGATAACAATAGATTTGAACTCCGTCAGTCAAGATTTAGGGCCAACCACTACTCAACTGAGACAGCCCTTGTAAAAGTGACGACTGATCTCTTAGCCATGGATTCCAACATCTCATCAATATTACCGGTATTATTGCTTGACCTTAGTGCAGCATTTGACACTACTGATCATCATATTCTTATAGAACGTCTTAAATCATGTGTTGTTATCTCGGAATCAGCCCTTTCTTGGTTCAGATCTTATATCCTGGGAAGGACGCATAGTGTCTCTTATGGCAATGAGATCTCTGATTTTTTCTCCGTCTCATGTGGTGGCCCGCAGGGTTCAGTACTTGGTCCCTTATTGTTCAACATCTACATGATTCCTCTTGGTGATATTATATGTAAACATGCTATTAGTTTTCATTGCTATGCTGATGATGCCCAACTGTACATGCCTTTAGAAATAACAGATCCGTGCAAGTGTAGTAAACTAGAGGCCTGCCTTGCCGAGATTAAACAATGGATGTCTTCCAATTTTCTGCTTCTTAACCCTAGTAAAACAGAGATGTTAATTATTGGCCCTGCTCATCATCAGCACTTGATTAAGAATACTATATTGAACCTGGATAACTGTACTATTTCCAAAGTAGTTTTGCAAAAAACCTCAGCATGATATTTGACTCAACTCTTTCTTTTCGGACACATATTAATAACACGACAGGAACAGCGTTTTCACCTCTGCAATATAGCTAAAATTTGCCCTATTCTTTCCCCTGGCGATGCTGAAACATTAATTCGTGCATTTGTTATGTCGCACGTAGACTATTGTAATGTTCTGTTTTCTGGGCTTCCCATGTCCTATGTCAAAAGACGAGAAAGTTCGATCATGTTACTCCGATTCTAGCTGACCTGCATTGGCTTCCAATACACATGAGATGTGAGTTTTAGGTGTTGTTAAGTACTTATAAAATTTTACACGGTTTAGCTAGTTCCTATCTCGTAGACTTAGCATCACTATATGTTCCGTCCCGACAACTTTGCTCACAAAATGCCGGTTTGCTATCGACCCCACAGGCTAAAAAGAAATGCGCGGGATCAAGGGCATTTTCCATTCACGCGCGAGTACCATGGAATGCCCTACCTATGGAAGTTCGCGCGGCCACCTCAGTATAAATCTTTACATCCCGACTAAAAACATATTTACTCAAAAGCATTTCGTTAATAGGCCTGTCTGCAGCTTTCTTCGTTTTTTTTTTTTTTTCAGGCCATTTTGCCTGTAGAGACTATTGGCCAAAAGCAGCCGCTGTGCCCCGTAAAGGTTTAAAGTTAACACAATAACAATAAAAGAAGTTTTCCACAATTGCTAAAAAAAACAACGTGAAATTCACTTTAAAATGTTTAATGACAGTAATGGGGAAGTATGGGGAATCAAGCAAAAATTTTAACCTGGATTTAAAAGCATTTACTGAGCACAAGTGGCTGACTGCTTTGCAGCACTCAGCAACAGAGGAGATGGCCTGGACTTTCCTGGCCACGTAGCCGGCGTAGCTGTCGATCGCAGTGTGGAGCAACTCCCTGGCAAGCTTGGCCAAGATCACTTTATCGTTCTCCTCCTCTGCACTACATGTTATACCTTGCTGTTAAAAGATAAACTGTCACGGAAATACTAATAAAATAAAACATAAGACAGTTGTTTATTCATTTTGGGAGTGAATGGAGTTGTCAGAAAGCTGGTTTGTAATCTACTAATAAAATCTGACTGCTTCTACTGTTGCGCCTTGTAATGTGGTGCGCCTTATATATGGAAAAAGATTTTAAAATATGTCATTAATTGAGGGTGCGCCTTATAATCCGATGCGCCTTATAGTGCGACAAATACGGTACTAAATGTTTTGCCCCAAAATGGGCAGTTGGCCTAAAATTACCTTATTATTTGAATGTAAATCTTAAATCATTGAACCTTATACAATAACTGCTGTCATCGCTCCCCGTCCATTTGCTGTAGTCTCATCTGTGGCCATATTAGCATATTAGCAGCACCAAAAAGTCAAATTAAAGTGAACGCTGTAAAAAAAAAAAAAAAAAAAAAAAAAAACATGATAAAAGTCACAACTTACACTGGAAATTCCAATTTATTACAAAAGAAATCGAATGAAGAGGTTTCCAACGGCACAGTGAAATTGTTCCCACCCCCGCCAGCGTGAGTGTTTTGATTGACAACGGCACTGCCTTGCTTGGGGTACATCAAATCATAGTAGCGCTGCAATTAAGTCAAATTAAAGTGACGGCTGTAGCAAACACAAGAATCGCGGTTTACACTTGAAATTCCAATTTATTACAAAAAAAATCTAGGGACGCGATTTCCAACGGAATGGCGAAAACTCCTCCGAAAAGCCTGCGTATTTTGTAGTTGAGATCTGTGTTGAGATGTCTTGAACAACCAGATACGGAAGTTGGAGCATGAGTAGTTTACACTCCTACCCTCATTGGTCAAACGTCGCGGGGGGAGTCCATCACGTGTCATATAGAGGTGCCAATCTCCCTGTTGAAATCACATTTGAGTGCCCTGCAAGACGCGCAATTGTCTCCCGCCCAACCATCAATCAATAAGGGCAGGAGTAAACTACTCCCACCCCAACTTAAACCTTGTTATGCAGACGAGGGCAAACAGATCCATGTCGATCAAAAAACATGCAGGCTCTTAGGAGGCTTAAAGCGGCTTCATCGTGAAGTTGGAAATCTCTTACCTTGATTTCTTTTGTAATAAAATTCGGATTTCAAGTATAAACTGTGATTTTTAGTCATGTTTTCTACAGCGTTCATTTTAATTGGACTTTGCCGCTAACATTTCACGGCTCTTCGTGAGACCATAGCCACTAAAACTTACATTTACTGTATAAGGTTTAATCTTTTAAGATATAAGTAAATATATAGTATATGTCCAAGGAGTGTCCGTTTAGTTACCTCGTCTGACTGGCATGCAAGAAACCTTCATAGCACGTCCATCGGCAACAGCTTTTTTTTTTTTTTTTAATCGAAAAAAAAATCTGCGATGCACTGAGGGCGCGATATAGTGAGGAATCACTACAAACGGATAGTTGGGTGGCGCTGCTCTGCTGGCGACCCGGAGTCGCGCTGCTGCCATTTTAGGCCATTCTTAAATATTTTTAATGTCTGATCACCTTATTTCTTATGGTCTTTGCTGTGTAACTGCAAACAAGTTTATGTTGGGCTGATCACCAGGGCGACTTTTGCACAAGGACTACTTTTGCCACTGATTGTTTGGGAACAGCTGGCGTCCTGTCAAACAATTCCCCACGTGTAAACCAAGCTGCCGCTGCGTTACTCCATAAACACGCTACTATTTCTTCACCCTGTGGGGACGATCCCACCGGCTGATCTACCTGAGGAGGTGAAAATACAAACGATCAGAGCCAGACAATGACGGAGAGGCAGAAGAGGGGGATTGCGGCAGCGTCTCTGGAGAAGAGGAAACAGACCACCGCTACCCAGCTTGCTACTCAGGAACGTCAGATCGCTGAGATGCAAAATAGACAAGCTCCGGGTCAACAGCAAGATGTGCTTTGAATGCGGAGTTTCAAGTGTGATGGTGTTCACAGAGACCTGGCTCCATCGAGATGTTCCAGACTCTCTCATGGAGTTGGACGGTTTCTCTCTTATTCGGGCTCACAGAACGGAGCTTTCAGGGAAGAGCCGAGGGGGCGGAGTCTGTCTGTTTGCGAATGACAGCTGGTGTACGCGCTGCACTGTTGGAGAGACTGAATGCACGGCAGATGTGGAGCTGCTGTGTGTGTCTCTAGACCATTCTACCTTCTCAGGGAGTTTTGAAACGTCCTCATATGTGCAATGTATGTTACCCCCAGCGGAAACGCGGCTAGAACTGCCACCTGAATAGCGGACTGTGTACATCAGCAACTTCAACGAACACCCGGAGCCCACATGGTAATCTTAGGGGATTTTAACCACTGCAAACTGAAACTATTTATTCCCGGATGCCAGCAATATGTCTCATGTGACACACGACTTAACAAAGCTTTGGATAAATGCTATGGAAACATAAAAAACGGTTACACTGCAAAATTAGCCCACCACTGTCATACATGGGCAATGAGCTGATGAAGTAAGCTTTACCTGTTTCTTTTGTGTTTACAATTGAACAAGGTTGGTCATATTGACATTGAGTTATTATGCTATTGAAGTACGGTACATAAAATTCTGTGCAGACAATGTGGTCACTAAAAAGGACATTGTAGAGTACCCCAACAACAAGCCTTAAATAACTACGAGTGTTAAGGACTGCATAAACAGAAAAAAGATAGCTTTTAAAAATAACAATAGAGTAGGTGTAAAAACAGTGCAAAGAGAACTAAACCAGTAGCTGAGGGAAGCCAGAAAACATCATACAGATACTCTAGGGCAAACTTTCATGACTATGGACTCAAAAAAGCTGTGGGATTCCATGAAAGTCATCACAAATATAAACGCTACCAAGAAGTACCTCAGCACAATGAGCTGAGGACAGCTGAGAGGATTATTGGTACTCCGCTCCCCTCCCTGCAAGACCTGTACACCACCCACCTCGGCCGCAAAGCCGTCACGATTGTCACCGATACAAGCCACCCTGCACACAGTCTGTTCAGCCTCCTGCCCTCCGGAAAGAAGTACAGGAGCCTCTGCTACCGCACCACCCGACTCAGGAATAGCTTCATCCACCAGGCCGTGAGACTGCTGAACTCTCCCCCCCTCCCACCCATGAAACTGCTGAACTCTCTCTCTCTCTACTCCTCTCTCTCTCTCACATTCAGCCCCAGCCAGAAGAAACACCTAGCTGGCCCCCCACCTAAACTCAAACTTTACTCATGCACTTGCAAAATTTGCACAGACTTGCTGCTGCCATGTTTATTTATAATTATACTTTTATTGCACTAGCGATATAACAACTACCTCAAATGCACACAACTGGGACAACCACAGCCAGAGTTGTCCTGCTTTGTCTCGTACTGTTGGATTGTCCTGTCATATGCTGCTAATAAAGGAACATAAGAGTTTGAGCTTAAAGTAGTTCATTAGATGTGGCTACATCCTGTGTATGAGAGTGTGAAACTGTAAAGTGCTGGGCGTGTGACTGGTGGAGCAAGACAGAATGTGTGTTGCAAGGGGGTGCAAGAGTGGAATGTTGCAGAACAAGCGGTGGTGGTCGCAAGGAAGATGCAGGAACGAGATAACCCCGAGGCAGCTGATGGAAAATAACTGTGGAAAACTACAACCAGGAGGAGCAAGCAAGCAATTCTGCAGGGGATGAAAGACCAATGAGAGCAAGCTAAAGTTAACTGCAGTCTACACAAAGCCAATAGAATAATGCCAGGATACCTTTGTTACTGTGCCATTTGCATATTGTGTAGTATAACTCTTTGCTGGGCAACTCGGATGTGACGTACGTCTGCTGGTGGCAACAGAGGCGTACAGAGCTGTATTGAGAGGGACCCGAGACCCAGGTGCTGTGTGTTAGGAATAAATTCACTCGTGTGTGAAAATGCCGGCTTCCTGATACCTTTCTATTACAGGGTTAGGGTTAGGGTTTACGAGCGCACAAATTGTTGGATGAGTGGCAGTTGGGTAAGGTCACAAATTGGAGTCAGATTACTAACTTGAGTTTATGTTGATTTAGAAATAAAATTCCAACACTACTTATGTCTTGTCTTGGGGTACTCTTGCCATACCTGGTTTTTCGTATTTGGTTTTTAGTTTTAGTTGTTAGTTTAGCAACACTAGGCAAAGTAGATCAAACATACTGCACTTTATATTACTATAGATAAGTATCTAGCTTTTAGGTTGTCTCATCTTGCGCACCTGCACTTTGTTATTGTACATGTAAAACGCAGAGGATAGTGAGAAACGCAATTTCGATTCCTTTGTATGTTAAGCACATGTGAAGAAATTGACAATAAACTTGACTTTGACTTTGAGGACAGCAAATGAACTGAAGGACATTTTTTCTCAGGTTCGAAAATCACAATCCCCCTGTATGCAATATGGAAATGATCACAACTGACCTAAGTTGTAGAATTGTGATTGACCCACAAAAAATATAGTCAATATTTAAACAGGTGTGCACTAAAAAAAATCCACAGGCTCTGATGGCATTTTTGCGCTGCAGAAGAGCTCACTCCAGCTTGGTGAAACATTCTCCAACGATCTGTGGACTCACACACTGTCCCTAGCATCTGGGAAAAATCCACCATAGTTGTGGCTAAAAAAACATGCCCCATTGAAAATAATGACTTCAGACAGGTAGCTCTGACTTCGATTGTTATGAAGAGCTTTGAAAAGTACATGGTGGCTGTGCTCAAGTCAGAGGTCAACTTAGCACTCGACCCATACCAGTTTGCTTATAGGCAGGGGAGGGGCACTGATGATGCCATCAACAGCGTCAATCATATCACTGTCAAGCACCTGGAATGTCCAAAAGCCTATGCACGGATTTTATTTATTGTGCTATGGTGTGATGCAAATAATCTCACCTTAAATGTTGACAAAACCAAGGAAATTATTCTCGACCCGAGATCAGAGGGGGAATCATAGTCCTGTGGTAATCCATAACTCACAAACAGAGCAGGTCAGCTCATACAAACATCTCAGAGTCCATTTTGATACATTCAGCTGGAACACCCATGGTGACAGTGTTTGCTCTCGACTACAGCAGAGACTGTATTTTCTGTGTAGACTTAAGACTGTACAGTGTGGACAGAGCCATCCTGTTGCTTTTCTACCAGGCAGTTCTGGAGAGCCTGGTCAGATGCGGTGTGTCAGCTTGGTACGGTAACCTCGATGTTAAACAAAAAAATGTGAGTGTGAATACTGTGAGTGTGAATGTGAATACTGAGGTGCAAATTGTTGTTTGCATATATTGCTTTCTGACTTATTGTGTTTCTTTTCTCATGTTTGCTGCAGCTGCTGAGTCCAAGACAAATTTCCCCAAGAGGGACAATTAAAGTTTATCGTATCGTATATACAATACGATCATATCGTATATACAAAATCCAATATGTCGGCCAGCAAAAAACAAAGAGCTACTTAGGTCGAATTTTCTTGCGTAAAAGCCCTTTTTTTTGTATGGATGCAGAAATGTCTAACTTACTAGTTTTGTTTTTTAGTTAGGCTGTTGTGTAGATACAAAAGCCAAGGTCGCAACCACCACAAAACTAAGAGATACTTAAGTTGAAATTTTGTGGAAATAAATGTGTAAATCCCGGAATTTTGAGACAAAACAGTCTAGATTCTTCGTTAAAAGCACAGAACGGGCCGTTATCATTCATTTTATGTAAATAATTCAAACTAAAGTTCTGTTTTTTTCACGTTTTCTAAGTGCACACATGGTTCTATTTTAGATAATAATTATCTTGAATCCTTAACTGAATCCCTCTAGAAATTCCTGCGTGCGTCTATGCACTAAAACTTGATGATTTCGTCCTGTTTCCACTGAAATTTGGAGTGAGAATGCAGCGTGTGCTTGAGTTGTTGCAGTGAAAGCCTCTCACACTATGCCCACACTCTGCCTCTGGGTGAGCCCCCTATGAGAAGCCGTTACGCAATGTATGCAAGAGTTGTCCCGTCAAGTAATACTGAAGTCTGTTGTGGAAGTTCACACCTTTCACTGACCATCGACCTCTCACGACCACTTGGAACATATAATGGAATACCATCTCTCGCTGCCTCACAACTTAAGGATGGCCTTTGATGTTGTCAGGACATTCATATGCCATCAGGTAGCGGAAGCCGGACTCAAATTGCAATGCAAATGGGTTGTCGAGGTTCCCGCTTCTTATCATAAAGCAAAATTCGAACACTGTAGACATTTTCTACTTCATTGAGGTGGAAAAAACACCTGTTTCAGCTAAACAAGAAGGGAACGAGAAATAACCTCAAGTCTGCAGCCATGGACTTGATCTGGAGGTGATTATTCGAACATGAAGCCCTTCCTTGGGCGGTGGAACGAGCTATCTGCTCAGGCTAGTTGTTTGCAATGGGGGAGGAGAGTCTTTATTCCCATGTCGCTATGAACAAACGTTTTACAGCAAATGCACGCAGGACACCGTGGAATAGTGAGAATTAAGGAAATAGTAAGAAGTAGGTAATACTTTTAATAGCCAAACATGGACAAAGAGATTGAGGAAATAGCTAAAAGTTGTTCCTCATGTCACAAGGTCCAGAACGATCCACCACTTGCTCCTCTCCACCCCTGGGAGTTCCCATAGGAGCTATGGCAACGTGTGCACCCTGACTTAGCAGGTCCATTGGAGGACAGAACGTTTCTTGAGGCTGTCAATGCACACACCAAGTGGCTTTTCGTAGCTATCAAGGAGTCAACAACCACAAAGAGGACCATCGAGGAACTAGAAGAAATGTTCAGTCATTTTGGACCTCCTACACAATTAGTCTCTGACAATGCAACTCAGTTGGTTTCACAAAAAATGGATGCTTTCCGACAAGCAAATGGAGTGCAACACATTAAATCAGCTCCATACTATCCTGCAACAAACGGCCTTACAGAAAGGTTCAGATAGACAATGAAACGTGCATGAGACCCGTAGTCAGAGACACAGTGCAAAAACAACAAAAGGAACAAGTTCTGTACAGAGAACAACAGGCCAAGGGAAGAGTTTTCATGCCAGGTGAATTTGTGGTGGCCATAAATTACAGAGGTGTGCTTAAGTAATAATACTTAAAAGTAATAATCCCCATGGGTACAGTGAAGGTTTGAGGTAGTCTCCCCTCATTCCTAATTTAGCATAAAAAAATAAGTGAATATGGTTAACTGAATGTATGTAAGACATCTGTTGTAAGAGGGGAGGGAATGTGTATTTTGACCCTTAACGTTACTCGTAGTTTGTCAATGCATGCAATGCGTGATGCTTCGGTTTGTGTTGCACCGCCTTTTGGTTACGACTATGTGATATGCTAATAAAGAGTTAACACTATCTCGTAGTCCGGAGTATCATCGTCATATTAAGTAGCAAAGAAGAGTGAAAGATATAACGTCTTTACATGAATGCGTGGATCTGAGCCTTTGGGTTTGAGTTGAATACGCAAATCCAGACGACGTCACGCCAAGCTACCAGGCAAAGTCAGTCGATATGCAAATCTGCGCCGGCATTATATGGTGTTATATTTTATGGCGTTATATTTGTGCCACAATTACGCACGCGCGGGAAAAAAATTGAGCGGAGAAAATCAAACTGAGCGAGCGAAAACAGATTTTGAGAGCAAGAAAAAAAACTATTGAGCGCGTAATGATAAGAGTTTGAGCGCGCGCCGATTGAGTTTGAACACAGAAAAAGAAATTGCTCGCTCAAAATTCCTCTTTGCTCGCTCGGGATAGCCCTCTCTCGCTCAACATCTCGCTCTCGCTCGCGATCCTCCTCCCTCCCTCGCTCAACATCGCGTTTGCTCAACATTGAGCTCTCGCTCGCTCGACTCGTCCTCTGCGCTCGCTCAGTTCTGTTCACGCGTTACGTTTGTGCCACAAAACCAGCCAATCAGAGCTTGTAAAAGCACTTTGATTGACACAGCTTAGTATCCAATGAGATTGCTTGTACGCTATCCGTTGACGCACTCTCGTTTGCCCTGTGTTCACCCGAAAAGGGCAAACGAGAGTGCGTCAACACGGACTTGGGCTGGAGAATTACTTTTAATATTATTATTATTACTGTATTGTATCATTTGACAGAAATACCTTGTTAGTTTTTGTACTTTGATAATAACGTCGATATGACGCACTCTCGTTTGCTCGTTCCGGGTGAACACAATAAGCAATCTCATTGGATACCAAGCTGTCAATCAATGTGCTTTAACAAGCTCTGATTGGCTGGTTTTGTGGCACAAAAGTAACGCGTGAGCAGAACTGAGCGAGCGCAGAGGACGACTCGAGCGAGCGAGAGCTCGATGTTGAGCAAACGCGATGTTGAGCGAGGGAGGGAGGAGTATCGCGAGAGCGAGATGTTGAGAGCGAGAATGCTATTGCGAGCGAGCAAAAAGGAATTTTGAGCGAGCAATTTCTTTTTCTGTGTTCAAACTCCATCGGCGCGCGCTCAAACTCTTATCATTACGCGCGCAATAGTTTTTTTTTCTTGCTCTCAAAATCTGTTTTCGCTCGCTCAGTTTGATTTTCTCCGCTCAATTTTTTTTTCCGCGCGTGCGTAATTGTGGCACAAATATAACGCCATAATATTTGTGCCACAAATTACGAGCGCGCGAAAAAAAATTGAGCGGAGAAAATCAAACTGAGCGAGCGAAAACAGATTTTGTCGTCGATGTGACGCACCCTCGTTTGCTCGTTCCGGGTGAACACAACAAGCAATCTCATTGGATACCAAGCTGTCAATCAATGTGCTTTTACAAGCTCTGATTGGCTGGTTTTGTGGCACAAACGTAACGCGTTATGAGCGAGCGCAAAGGACGACTAGAGCGAGCGAGAGCTCGATGTTGAGCAAACGCGATGTTGAGCGAGGGAGGGAGGAGTATCGCGAACGAGAGCGAGATGTTGAGCGCGAGAATGCTATTGCGAGCGAGCAAAAAGGAATTTTGAGCGAGAAACTTCTTTTCAATAACTTTTTTTCTGCGCTCAAAATCTGTTTTCGCTCGCTCAGTTTTATTTTCAACGCTCACATTTTTTTCCGCGCGTGCGTAATTGTGGCACAAATATAACGCCATAGCATTAGTCAACACGCATACTGTACTTCTGGTTGATAGCGATCTTCATACATCAACAGCTGATTGTTAGCAATGTGAATGTCCAATTTCTTCTTAAATTATTTTATCAAGTTGGACAGACAGATTTATGACGTGTAATTCCAAATCCATATATTGTTTGAAAATCATTACTATAAATTATAAATTGGTAAGCGTCTAACTGCTGCAAAACCCCAACAATAACCAAATATATATAAAAAGATCTTTATTTGTAATAAATCAATCTTTACTTCATAATAGTATTCCATTTCAGTGCGCATTCATTCATCAAGACCAATTCCAAGGGCTTTTTCCAAATCAACTGCAGTGCTTGGTTCTGCCAGCAGAGGTCACCAGCTGTTACAGAAGCTTTCGGAAATTACGTCATTGCCCGAAAAAAATGGCTTTAAATGATCACAAATGGCCCACAAAAGCTTCATTTGAGCATTAATAAAAATGTGCATACATTATCCTTAAGATTGAAGCCTGATGAGCCATTGAAAGCTTGTGTTTGGTGTTCAGTTTGTGTTCAATTCAGCCATTTTTTTCCCTGCTCTTCGCATGCATGGCGGGAATGACTCCCAGATTGACTGACTTTGCCTGGTAGCTTCGTGTGACGTCATCTCAATTTGCATATTCAACTCAAACCCAACAGCACAGATCCACACATGCAAATGATCAGATTTATTAGTCCAAAAGAGAGATTCATGCAAAGAGGTGAAGTCAAGTCTTGCAAGAGTTGTACTCATATGAATGATGAAACATGTAAACGTCTTTTTAACAGCGATCTTATGAGAAAGCTGCTCAACCATCTGCATCATTATGATGTCCGTTGCCTGGCTGGAGGAATTATTGATTTCATAATACAACCAGTACTTCAACGAAAAGGTGTTGGAAGAGAAGCAGGAGATGTCATTGGGAAGATCTAAGATTCATATAAATCTTGGAGAAGTCTGCTTCCATGCAAGACAATCACTATTGCTGAAAGTTACTGTTTCATCTTCAAAACTGCAGTTGAAAAAAAGACACACACCAGACATGGAATCCTTTCAATTGTGAGTTTCCCTTGGGGATTTCTGCCACCTTTGACCCTACTACCAAAGTTGTTGTTTAATGGAGATGTGTCACAAAAACATGTTCTGGGATAACCCAGTACCTCAAACATTCCTGCAACCATCGACTGAATGGTTGACGAACCTGGATAGGATATCTGGATCATTGTTACCTGAGAAAATCAGAGGACCCATGGACAGTTCCATCACTTCTCTGATAAATGGTAAATGGACTTTCACTTATAAAGTGCTTTTCTACCTTGGGTACTCAAAGCGCTTTACACTAACTAGTCATTTACCGGCAGCATCAGGAGCAACTGGGGATTCAGTGTCTTGCTCAAGGACACTTCGACATGGTCTTGATGGTCAGGGGATTGAACCCACAGCCTCTCTGCAGGGAGACAACCACTCTACCACCGAGCCATGCTGCCCCACAAGTTCTGATACCAGCGACTATGGCTATGACAGAGTGTCTTACCTCTGGTTGGAAAATCAAGATATCATGCATCTCGCTTTTATGCTGGGCAAGGCTAGAGTAGCACCGTTAAAGCAGACAGCCATTTCTTGCCTTGAACTCACTGCCGCTCTGCTGGCTGTCCAAATGGACAGACTGCTGAGGAAGGAGATTTTATTACCATTGGAAGACTTATGACTGACTGTCAGAAAATATTGAAGCGCATTGGAAATGAAACCAATTTTTTTCATAACTTTGTTATGTGTTGTTAGTTTGTTGTTAGTGTTCATCAGGGAATCTCCAAGAGTTGTTCAATGGTGGTTAGGTATGGGACAATATCAGATTTTGACGGTATGATAACCTTCCGCCTTCTTGAACCACACTTAAGATAGACTGCTTGTGTGTTATCTTCTGTGATATCACATGTGGCATTGAAGCCGACAAATCAGGACACTCTGCAGATGCCCGTTAAAGGGACAAACTGTAATATTTAGACTGTTATTCATCTTTAAAACCCACTATAAATTTCAGTATGATGATATTTTTCAAATATATTCATAGTGTTACTCCCTCCGGGTTTCAAATCAAGGCTCAACTTTGTTTGTTATGTTTTACGGGTATTTATTGTCGTTTTACAAGCTTTCACATGTAAAGAAACCCAACAATGCCATCAGAACTACAAAGAAAATACAAATGCAATGAGCACACACTAAGCTTCATCCGAAACAATAAATACAATATCACATTATTCACTTCATTGGCCACTTTCACTCGAAGGGAATAAAGTTTTCTTGGGAACACTTGTCTTCTTCAACAGGCTATTGATGTTTCAAATGCACTAATGCAGTGCCTCATGTCTCTTAATACCTGTCAATCAGCTGTGACTCTTAACACCTGTGTATATGTGCAACAAAAAATAAGTGCCCTCCTTATTAAAGTTGTAAACCAAAAAATAACAACACAAAAATAAAAATGTCAAATGATCTCCTTTTTCTTTAAAAAAAATGAAAACTGTAAGAATAAAATGAAGAAAATGAGTAAAGTTGCTTTTAACGGCAGTTACACATAGATCTAGTGATCACTATTTATATTACACAATGAGTGCCGCTCAGATGGGGCAGTCATGTTTCTTTTACGTACGGAAAGCGAAGGAGGAAAACCTTTGCCAACGTAATTCAAAACACGTTTTGAATGTCAGTTTGTGTCTTGTGTGTATTTCTGGTTTGTATTTCAATCACAAATAAATTGAAAAAAAATATGGTTTGTTTGCCAGCTTTCCATGGCCTAAGCGAACTCTTCCCATAGCCGAGTTTTTGCCTTGGCGACCGCCGAAGCAACACTCCGCTTGGCCAGCTGGTTCCTGTCAGCTGCCTCCAAAAAGGCCTGATAAGACTCCTTCTTCAGCTTGATGGCATCTTTAACCACTGGTGGACGCACGACTACCTTACGGTCACAAGTCCGGCCAGCCGCCTGGACAATGGAGGCGCAGAACATGGTCCACACTCTGACTCACTGTCTCCCGCCTCCCCTGGGACGTGGGAGAAATTCTGCTGGAGGTGGAAGTTGAAACTCCTTCTGACAAGGGAATCTGACACTTTCCAGCAGACCCTCATGAAACACTCGGGTCTGCCAGGTCTGATCGGCATCTTACCCCACCATCTGAGCCAACACACCACCAGGTGGTTTGTTACGGACAACCCGTGATGAGCACAGAAGTCCAATAGCAAAGCACTCCTCAAGTTCAGATCGGGGGACTGTTGCTCCCAATCACAACCCTCCAGGTCTCACTGTCATTGCCCACGTGACCATTGAAGTCCCACAGCAGAACGAGTCCCTGGAGGGAGTGCTCTCCATCATAACCTTTAAGGACTAGGGTTAGGGTTATTAGTGTTATTGGATGCTCTGAAGTGTTTGGTGCATAAGCACGAACCACAGTCAGGATCAGTCTCCCTATCCAAGGGCGGAGGGAGGATACCCTCTCGTCCTCTGGGGTGAACCCCGATGTACGGGCGCTGAGCCGGCTCTGCTAGAGGACTATCTCTGCGCCTCTCACAGCGGGCAACTCGAGAGTGGAAGAGAGTCCATTCACTCTTGAGAGGATTGGTACCAGAGCCCAAGATGTGTGTTCTCGGCCTCACACACCAGTTCAGGCTCCTTTCAGGCCATAGATGTGACATTCCAAGTCCCAAGCTTCTGCAGCCAGGAATCGGCGCACCAAGGTCCCCACGCCATAGAGTGTCAAGGTCCCTGCCATTGGCCACCGCCCAGCGTACACTGCACCTGATCCCTATGGTCCCTACCGCAGGTGGGGAGCCCATGGGAAGGGCGACCTGTGTTTGGGCTGAGCCCCATGGGTACAGTGCCGGCCACCAGGCGCTCAGCAGCAAGCCCCACCTCCAGGCCTGGCTCCAAATGGGGGGCCCCGTCGACCCACGTCTGTGCAAGGGAAGACGCAATCCAAATATTCCACTCGTCATTAAGGGTCAGTGGGGTCTCTTAAAATGTCTTTAGTCTTTAAAATAACAACAGTGATTCTTTTGGCATGATCCTACAACAAGAATTGAAAATCAAGTGTGTTTACCTTGAGAAAATCCAAATGGGCAAGCTTATTTGATATAATTTCTGAATTGTGTCCTTCATTCAAGAAGTTCAGCTCCAGTGGCATGTTTTTCTTGGCTTCTTCTACCAACCACATGAAGGCAAAGTCAGGAAAAAGCCAGTGGACTCCTTTTAGCAACACCTTAAACATAGAACAGAACCCGCATCACTATGTATTACATTCTGGGAAAACGGGTAGTTAGATCATTTTGACTGATTATTAAATACAATAATTTACTGGCTGAATCAACAAACTGTTACCTCATATTGTAGTGGCTGTCTTTCTTCATTATAAATTTGGGTAAAAGTACATTGTCATATATTTTAGTTAATCTTATTGACTTTTTGAGATTTTGCATTGCATTCTTGCAACATCTACATTTTCACTATAGAGTGTCATTTCCTATACATATCCAACTTGACAATTGAGTAAGGCAATTATGTTCTTAGCAATGAGATCAAAAAAAGACGACAGGAAATTTTGTGTCTTATGTTTCAATTGTATCATTTTATTTTAAAGCGTGCTAAATCAGACTGAGGGAAAATGGTGGTAGACTTAGCATGTCTGCCTCACAGTGCAGAGGTCATAGGTTAGCATCTGACTTTCCTGTGTGGAGTTTGCAAGTTCTCCCCGTGGCTTCTTAGGTTTTCACCCGATACTCCAGTTTCCTCCATCATTACAAAAACATGTGTGGTATATTGAAAAGTAAATTATCCTTCGTTCTATACGTAGGAATGTAGCCCTGCGGTAGGCTGGCAATCAGTTCGGTATGTATCGGTACTCCTAGGTCGGGTTGAAGATGGATGGATGGATGGATGGATGGATGGATGAGTGGATGAATAATATTTTCAAATAAAAGTTTTAAAAGCTGTTGTTTAAATATCTTTTTTAAATAAAAGGTTTCCATGAACTTGATTATCTTTTCTAAGCCATTCTAAGCCAAGGGTATCAAACTCATCAGCTCAGGGGTCACATGGAGAAAAATCTATTCTCAAGCGGGCTAGACGGGTAAAATCACACTATTAATCCAACAATTAGGGACAACTCCCTTTTTGATCCCCTATTTATCGCAATATAGAATTTTTCCTTAAATTGCATAAAATACATGGCAATTTTCTATGGTGTTTTTTTCCAATTGTCCATAAAATACATATTTTATATAGAACACATGAGATGAATTAAGAACTACTAAATAAATACAATGAAACAAAAATCCGGGAGAGTGAAAATGTCCCAATCAAAATCTGTATTTGTACAACCTCTATGGAAGGAGTGAAGCGGTGTGCATAGAAACAAACAGAACTAGAGCTGCAAGCATCTATAACGGGCCCTCGCAGACATGAGCACATTGAAGGATGAACAGTTCTGAGGTATGAACAAATTTGGGTATGAATGTAGTCGGCCATATGCAGGCAAACTCTAGAGTTAATGTTCTAGAAAAGGTAACATTTGTATTCGCATTCGTCCAACGGGCTCAACTAAGTAATTGAAATCGCAAACTTGGCCAAATTTGAAGTCATGAAATTTGAGATTCATAATGTTCGCTTTGTCTCAATATTCTCCTGACTAATTTTCAGTGAATTTGCTGAAAGCAGCATAGCAGAGAACATGAAAGTGTAAAAAGTATCTCTTTTGTCTGGCACCAGGTGTCGCTCTTGGTACCGTTAAATTGCTCAAACAGGATTAGCACAGTGCAAAAACTGAAATATTAAGGTTTTTTACACTGGTGGCATAGGAAATATGATTCAAGTATTTTGAAGCCCCGCCCAGATCATATAGGTTAACCGATCTTGATGAAATTTTGCCCAATGGTGCCACTCTGTCAGGTAATGGAGCACCACAAATGTGAAGTGGATCGGGTCAAGGGATTTGGTACCGAAAAATGTACAAAATCGGGCCAAATGCTACATTCAACAATTGATAACTCTGGTTCTGTACATCCTAACATATGGCGCTCTATGATGTTTTTGTAGGTCTTGAGGTCTTACATATACATATAAAATTTCGTAGCTCTAGGTCAAACGGGTCAGAACTGACTCTCGTTTTATGATCACCTGGGCTCAATTACAGTAAGTTTAGATGAGTTTGGGGGTTGCATACAGACACAGACACCAAGTCATAATGTTTGGATACCTTTAATCTCTAAGTCTGGATGCTATTCGGACAAATCTTCAGTACATTTATTCTGACGGGCTTAGCACAACACATGAAAGTTTAAAAAATGACATTTTTGTCTGTGACTAGGTGGCGCTATCATTAAGTTGATATTCAACCATGCAGATATTTTAAAGCTTTGAATAGTAGAAGTCCTGTAAAGTTTCAGATTTTTTCTAGCTTGCAAATTGGAGTTATTAGGGTTTTTGTTGCTCATGGCGAACGAAATTTGAGTTTGAAACACGTATTTCAAAGCCCCAACCCCATCATATATGATAGCCGATCTTCACGAAATTTTTCCTAAGTGTTCCCCTATGTCAGTTAATGGGGCATGCCAAATTTGAAGTTGATCGGGTCAAGGGTATCCGTACCGAGAAATTTAGAAAATCGGGCCAAATGCCACATTCAATAATTGATAACTCTGGTTCTGTACATCCTAACATACGGCGCTCTATAATGTTTTTGTAGGTCTTGAGGTCCTACATATGCATAAAAAAATTCGTAGCTCTAGGTCAAACGGGGCAACTGATAATTTGTCCGAATAGTATCAAGACTTGGAGGATAAGGGTTTCCAAATTTTACGACTTTGTGATAAAGGGGGTGGTCTGTATGCCACCTCAAGGTCGGATGTTTCCCCAAATCGGTAAAAGTTGCTGTAATTTAACCCAGACGATACTAAAACTGCAGCCAGTTCCGACCAGTTTGACTTAGAGCTACTAATTTTTGAAGACATATGTAGGACCTCAACACCTACAAAAACAACATCATAGAACGCCATATGCTACGATGTGCAGAAACAGAGCTATCAACCTTTGAATGTGCCATTTGGCCAGTTTTTGTATATTTTTCGGTACCGAAACCCTTGACTCGATCAACTTCACATTCGGCTTGTTCCATTATCTGACATAGAGGCACAACTGGGCAAAATTTCCTGAAAATCGGCTAACATATATGATGGGAGCGGGGCTTCAAAATACGTGTTTCAAAATTCGCCACAAGTGACAAAAATTCTTTCTTGTCCTGTGCTAATCCTGTTAGCTAATTAACTGAAATTTGGCCGGAATAGCATTGAGGCATGGAACATGACTGTTCTCAAATTTTACAACTTTTCGCCAATGGGCGCGGTAAGCACGTCACCAAGTCCGCTGCCTTCCCAATACGAACAAAGTTGCTGTAATTGGACCCAGACGGTCTTTTCTTTTCAAAATTTCATATAGTTGATGGGAGTCCAATATAGAACACACCTACTAAAATAGACCCTTTTATGGCTTACCGGACTTGGGGTGGGGTAGTCCTCCCTCCATTAGGGGGCAGTGTTTCAATAGGTACATAGTCTCTTGTTGGGTGGCGGGCACTAGGACCATGTCTCTCACCCTGTAAGCATGTTGCAATGACCTTTGATGCTTTTGACCTGTTGGCTTTGTCTTTGATGATTAGGACAGTGTTGTAACAGTTTTGCGATGGCATGCGAAGAGTGAAGATGTACACTAGACCAGCAATGTGTGGTTTCTTAGTCTTGCCACAATAGCTAAATTTGTCTCTGTGCCACATTCCACACAGAGGCTTGTTGATGTTGTAGTAGTTTTGATTTTTTTTGCAGGTTGTCAGATGTTCCTCATAATTACTCTGAATGATGGCAAGTCCAAAACAATTAACACAAATATTAACACAAAGCCAAGGTTAACATAATTTTTACATTTCTATTTACTCTTTTTATCCCACTGAATTGGCGACAAAACAAAAATATAGCTACATTTTTATTGTTATGTACTTTGTTGAGCCTGTCGAAGGAATATCACTGAATTTTTTTCTGACATAATGGCCGTGGCCTACACAGCAGTGCTCTTTATGATGTAATTTGACCCAGATGATCTCATCTTGTCGCGATTTCACACAATGAATGAAGGTCCAATCCTACAGACATCAACACACTTACATTCCATTTACCATTCCATTTACCAAAGAAATTTGAGTGACCGGTTTGTTTAATCTGTCTCTATCTACCATCAATATATGTCAACAATTTGTGATCTACCATAGATATTTCATCAATTATCAGAATCTGCAAAACGCTATAATTAGCACGCAATGAATTCAACTTCAACTTCTTCACCCAGTGGTGTGTAAGGTAAATGGCAATCTTTGCTAATACCAAAAGTGGGGTGAACAGTTGATGCATGTAAACTGTGTGCAGCAATTCCTATAGGAGCAGTTATTAAAACACTAATGCTGTCAGGATGGTGACAAATAGTTGACAACAACCTTGTTGTTTCATATTGAATTGCTTTAATTAGGTGACTTTTTTTCTCTACCGGCACCACCTGTAATAAATATGTGTATTGCACCAGAATTTTTACCAGCAACCTTTTCTAAGCACCATTGTCTAACTTTATATAAAACTGATAGTTGTGTCTGATTGAGGGATCTAATTAACACCAAGCCATCACTTCTGCTCATGATGTTTGTTCTCTCTTCTATATGCAAACTGCTTACATCAATAGCAAACCCCAAATACATCTTTGTTAGTGCTGCTCCAATTACTCAACACACTACCTCACAACATTCTAAAACTACTTTGAATTGCTACTTATCATCTCCTCCTTGCTCATTTTTTTCCCACCCCACTAATCTGTTCATATCAACTTGCATTGTCTTTACAGCGCGCATGCAACAATACTGCATTTGATCGCTGCAGACTGTACTAACACAGCATAACTGTCAATTCACGTGTCATGAAACTCTTGGTCCACTTGACACGTCAACTTTGCGCGGTGCAACAAATACTAGCCTTCAAAGAGCAGCAGCTAGCAGAAGTGCAGGCAAACCTGGAAATATCAGACATAGGCAAATCATTTTTCTATGATGGTAAGACATTACACAAACACCAACATATACAACTTACACACACAATACTTCTCACTCTGTTTCTTCTCAACTACTACTTTACATTCACATAACCAAAAAAGCATCTCCTCATAACCACATAACCACTTTTTTTTAATCACATTCCTACCAGACGCATCAACCCAAACACAGGAAGAAGTACACGAAAATCAACTTGATTACATCGACGGCCAAGCACACAAAATTCAACTTCATGACGTCAACGACCAATCCCCTACAGACAGCAACTAGAATACACACAGACACACACATTACACATACATACACTCCCACAATATCTCCTTTTCATTTTCATTCCAAAAAACTTTGTTGTGCTAAATACCTTTACTTTAATTATTTACATTAACCTTCTGCTTAGATCTACTTTTTTACACATTTATTACACCTATTGTAAAACAATGCTATTGACACTTCGCCCGTATCTGCAACATTGCCTACTACTGTTACCCCCCTTATGCCGTGACGCACGTGGACCTCCTATCCCCACGAGGGCCTGTTATATCTGCTCGCAGTTCTAATTGTTTTTTTTTTTGTTCCACGCGTGGCATGCATCTTTTGTTTATTAAAGTTTTGCATCCTGAACTCAAGTTGTGTTGGGGTCCTTGGTCCTCGCGTGTCCCATGGTTATTTGTGACAAGCACAACTATTTGATGGAGGATAAATTCTGTTCGAGCATGCTGTTTCCCAGTTTGGACTCAGTGTTCTAAAATATGCAGTCTTAGTTCATGAACTAAGAGCTCAAAATCTTCAACATTTGGACACAGTGTGAAAAAAAAAAGTGTGATTTTTCACTTTGCGCACTGACACAGTTAAAACAAATTAAATCAAATTTATTTGTATCACCCTGAATCACCAAAATTTCAAACAGCTTCACAGGTGAAAAGAAGTCATACCGAGACTTCTCTTGCAAAAAAGAAGTCGTATAGAGACTTCTTTTCATCAAAAAGTACACAACAGCATCCCCTGATCAAAGCTCCCAGAAGGGGAGTGAAGAACTCAAAAACACCAATTTGGGGAAAATCAAAAGGGACCACGGGTGGGAGGAGCCCCCTTTTAGGCTCAACAGGTTGAAGTGCATGCTGCGTGTACCAAATACAAATACAGAAAAACACATTGGGAGATATTAGGCAGGAAACGTCCAGTGCAAAGATGTCTTGACAGCAAGGGAAGCCACCGGGCAGGAACCTCGCCACAATCTGGCCATGGTGGACCATCCCAACAAAAAACGCCGCTGAGGATGGGGTCGAGCTCATAACCTGCGATGGTCGATCAGCGCAGGGCCGGATGGCGGCGTTAAAATCATCTCTCACGATCTAGCCCCCTCTCAGAGTAGTAATATTTTGTATCCTTGTTTAGTTATGTGACCGTATAAAAGTGGAAAGGTTCATATGAATGTAATATTTGGTGCAAAAGTACCTACACAAAATACTAGTTTGTACCTGTATGAATATATAATTTATATATAATTTATACTTGTATGAATATATAATTTGTAGATGTAAAAAATTACTTATAGGCGTTATTTTTCACAAAAACATAAGCTGACAAAAAGACGAGTCACTGGACAACCAGGTGACACTCTGAAGAAGGCAAAAGATAACGGCGAAACATGTCAGGTAAAACCTCTAAGAAATTGTAACATTTTAAAGTTTTTTACTTTTGAATTTGAGAGTTTTTAAGTTTTTTTTATTTTTATCATTGTCTGATAACGAAGAAAACAACATGGATATGTGTTTTTTAGCCTATAAATTTATACCATTATGCCACGCTGATGAACTGTGCAGAATGCTAGTTCGTTAGCTGCGTCTGGGACGAATGAGCGGAGCCAGGTGGCGGTCTTTTACATAGTCTTTTGTGACAACTTTCATTCTCAGCTCATCCATCTTGTTTGCAAGGATCTTGCTTTAGCAAGAACAACCTCAGCTGCCCCCGTAACCTCGTCACAGTGGCTCTGCAGCCTCACTTCTGCTTCTGTTCTCTGTACTGCCTACTTCCAGGGATGGGAATTCACCAGGCCCCTATAGGCCTCATAATTTCTGCTTGGCTGTTTTGGAAGCAAACAAACTAGGCTGTAACAGTCCACTTACTGTTAATCCTATTTCTTCTGGCTATAGGTCTTATTAACCCAAAACAGTAGCGTGGCACTGTACAAATCTCACACACTGACAGCAGACAAAGCAACAAAATGGAGAGCATTCAGTTTCTGCATCTCTGCATGTTGTCATCTTGGATGTCATTTATACTGTGTGATGACGCTCACCGAGTAACCTTTCGTTGCCCTTGTCCCTTGTTTTTTGGAGCATGTTGAAAACTTAAAATTCAAAATGTGGGATATTTGCCGGCCCCGATAAATAAACCTGAATGAATAATCGTTGAAAAGGATTGTCAAATCATTGCGTCAACTCCATTGAAATTTTACTTTTTGTGCTAAGTTTATAAAACATGATTTACTGTAACTCACCTCCATCACCAATATGTCTTTGGAGCTTTGTCTTTGAACTTTGGGGTGTTGGACCTTAACAGCCACCGTTTTCCCATTATGGAGCACTGCTTTATGGACCTGGGCTAAAGAGGCAGCTCCCTGAGGTGTCTCATCAAAGAAAACAAACAACTCTGACAGCTAGAAAGTGGGATGGAAAGAGAAACCGTTAAAAGAGGATATGAAAAAGCCAGATGGTGTCAAACTAGAGAAATAGACAACATTAGATAATGTCTGGGAAATTATTGCTGAAGTTAAGGGAAATACATTTGAATTTAAGTTTGTCAATTGCTGACAAAAAACATTTCCAAACACCTCGAACACCACAAAATGATTTTAAAATCTGTTGTATTTGATTGTGTGGGGGCAAAACAGCGGTATTATTTTAAAAATAAATAAATAACAGAAGCATTAAATATGACACATATGCCACACAAAAGCACATACCACCATAATTCGAAGGAATGAACATCCTTATATCTCACAAAATACTGTAATGCCAATGCACCCCAGGAATCGAGTGGCGAGTATTTGAAACTTTCAATAACCTCAAAAACTTTCAGATGGGCGGTGGTCACTGTTGGGACTTGTACAGACATTCTAGTTTGGCTGCTGTAGTATTATCAATAATCAGTAAATTATTTCTTTGTATATTCATGTAATTGTAATGCGGATGAATGTTATACGACATGTCATTTTTCTTCCTCTACAAGGCATGTACGTCTTTATGTGACTGCCACCCAGATCTCAGATGGAGAAACTATACAGTAGTTGAAGACTGGTCAAGTGGTGATTCATTCATTATACTAACCACTTCACACTGTCTTTGAGCAGTAGAAGGGGTACACGTTGGACTTGTTGCCAGCTTGGACTTTTTTGAGTTACTGAAGCTCACCAGTTTTAAATGCGCATTCACTGAACCCTTCTTTAGTGAAAACGTCAATTTTGAATTCAAGACGTGGATAAGGACACTCTTCTACCTGCGGTAGCTCTCGATGTTTCGTAGATTGAGAGCTGCTCTGGGAGGGAAACATTAAGTTGATCGTTGTCACTATACCACGCTTCCAAGAAGAACTTCAAAATGTAAGCATACCATGGTTGTTTATGACTTACAGTTCTTGCTATGGTACAGTTTATTTTGAAGCAATCACTAACTCTCAGAACATTTTCTGTTAGCATCCATGAAAATTTCCTGCTTAACTGAAATAGAGAGGATTGTGCGGAACTGCATTCACCCCTTGTACTGTACAGTATTTTAAAGCACTTCAGGTCTATCCCTATTAGTTACTGCCCGGTAAATTTGTCTATCATGCCTGGGTTATTTTACTCTTTGTTTAGTCAAATCACTGCAAGAGAGCTGAGCATTATTAAGAGGACAGTAGATAACAATGCAAAGAGCTCAAAAACTGTAACCTGTGGATTCCACACATGTGACATGGCTCTGCTGTTGCGCAGAGTTCTGCCAACTTAACGCAGGTCTTGAAAAATCTAGTCCGCCACCGTGGTCGATTCTATAATTCAGAAAGTACCAAACAGGAAAAACAATGTGATCTACATCAGAATTTACAAAGAAAAAGCACTCCACGTGGACAAGATTATCTTCTCCTTGCAAATTGATTGGATAAAGCTAAAGCAACTGCTTCTCCCTTTCAGTGCCATTGCCATCGAAACAAAGAGCTAATGCTTTCCTCCTGTTAATTGGCACTGTAATGTACAAATATACAGTGGACCCCGTGTTACAACGTCCCTGACTTACGTTATTTTGATGTTGCGACCTGGAATACTGAGTTTTTTCATCCCCTCTTTATGACATTTTCCCGGTTTTGCGCCCAAAACAACTCATGAACCTAGGGGCTTGGCTGTATTTGTGTTGTTTCGCCTCCATCTGCTGGCGTTTTTAAGTCATTACACTTATTTTCAGTTCCCGTCCCTGCAACGTGTCACTACAATTCTGGTTTGCCATTTGTCGGCGTCGCCTCACAGAGGTGGTAGTCTGCTATTGGTCAGCCTCACTTGTTTCAAAATGGCAGAACCGTAAAGTTTAGTTCGATTGTGAGTGGTTACAAAACCATATTTATAGTGCATTTTACTGCTTAATTCAAAGTTGAAAGGGTTAGCTATGGGTCCCAAGATTGGTAGTGATGTTAAAGAGAGAAATAAGAATATGATTTATATGGAAATTGGCCTGGAGATAACCTTATTGGGGAATATGGGCATAACAAGTGGCACTCAAAGGTTAATAAATCCTTTCTATATTTTTATTTATGATTTTTCTGATTGTATACATGTATATTATATATACGTAGCACTTACTATGGTACTATGGTAACAATTTTTAATATGTATGTACAATTTTGATGCTTTTACCTGGGGTTCTAAACGCATTAGCTATTTAACATAGGTTTGGATTGCCAGTCATATGGCGAATTCACCTTACGACCCCAACCGTGGAAAGGATTAATCTCAGAACCCGGGGTCCCACTGTATAAGAGCTTTTCACAGTTCTATCAATTCACTTCAAAGATAATTGTAAATGAAGCAGGCAATGAAGTGTTATTAGGGCTGCACGACTGAACAAAAATTAATCGCCATCACGATAGTGGCTGCCACGATTCATTAAAATGAAAATTGGCGATATTAACATTTAAAAACCCGCCTACCAGTACATGTCAAATCAAGCACGTTTAGTCACCCTACCACCAGGGGGCAAACGCAAGGTTAAGACGTCATTAAGCTTAAGAAATAGTAAGCGAGCAAATCTTGCAAGAACGTCCGCAGCTTGGGTTATACTTGATGGGCCCTGCGAGTTCGACACGGCTCCACGGGTCAAAATGAAGTCTTTTCGGGACTTCGCGCCGTGTCTGCTCCGGCGAGATTTTCCGCAACGCATACTTTTCTGGATTTTCTTCACTGTGTGGAAGTGCAGGGCAGAAAACATGTCGGAGGAACTTTTGCTTAAAGGAATTTGCCAGTGAATACTGTAAACAACTCCTGGCAAGCACGGACACAGAGGTGATGAGTCTGATTTAAAATAAAAAAAAAAAAAAAAAAAAGAAAAAGGGAAGAATTTCGATCGTTTGAATCTACTAGTGTTGTTTGTATGCTGTAGACTCGGCTGCGTCAAGAGTAGGGCCCGCTCCCAAGATAATTCCACCTTAAAAGCCTTTAGATGACAATGTTTTCCACATGTTTGAATGCCAAGAGCCTCTGCTTTTCTCAGCCCCGAGTATACCGTGCTAGCTGTCAATTGAGACCCATTTTGGAAAACCCGATTGGCAAAAATTCGAATAAATTGGGTTTGAAATGACTCGAAATGACAATTTGACTGCTAAGTCCATACTCACTTGTAGGCTTTCTTAAATTCTTACAGGTCTGTTGTATGTGCTTGGTTCTATGTAGGCTTAATTTTTTTCAGAGATTTGCATTCAGCAGGTTTTTGCCATAGTTATGATTTACTTTATTTGTTTTAGTTTATATTTTTAAGTACTAAGTCTAGTTGATACAGCATATACCGCCTGTTTATTAAAAAAAACAGTGCAATAAAAATACATTTGACCAAACATGATGAATAAGCGTGATTAATAATTGTGATCGCAATCTTGACCAAAATAATTGTGATTATGATTTTGGCCATAATCATAAAAGTTTTATCCATGCAAACTTTTCAGAAATGGATCTTGGTTTGTTCCCGGAAGTTTGGAAAACCTTCCGCGCAAGTGCAGTATGACCTTCCGGGGATTCTGTGCATGCAGTGGGTGAGGGTGTGTGGTGTGGTTGGGGTGGCGCTACCCAGCGCAGTGGTGCGGGGACATACCGCAGTATATGGAATTCAGGAGTAACAAGCACAAGACAAGACAATCCTAAAAACTAGATTCTTATCAATAGTAATGTGCAGTATGTTAGGTCTACTTTGCCTAGAGTTGCAAAACTAAAACTGAAAACCAGGTATGGCGAGACATAAGACAAGACATAAGTAGCAGCGTATGACAAGACAATCCAACAGTACGAGACAAAGCAAAACGACTCTGAGGTAGTCCCAGCTGTGTGCATTTGAGGTAGTTGTTATAAATCTAAGTGTAATCCCTAGTGCAATAGAAGTATAATTACAAGTAAATATGGCAGCAGCAATCTGTGCAAATTTTGCAAGTGCATGAGCAAAGTTTGAGCTTAGGTGGGGGGGAGTCCAATGACCTAAACTTCGTCTGCCAGCTAGGTGTTTCTTCTGGCTGGGCTGAGTGTGGCAGGAGAAGAGAGAGAGAGAGTTCAGCAGTTTCACGGGTGGGAAGGGGGGAAGAGTTCAGCAGTCTCACAGCCTGGTGGATAAAGCTGTTCCTGAGTCTGGTGGTGCGGAAGCGGAGGCTCCTGTACCTCTTTCCGAAGGGCAGGAGGCTGTGGGTTGCTCTGCAGTCATAAGTCAATAGGGTGAAGAGGAGGGGGCTGCGCACACAGCCTTGTGGAGGCCCTGTGCTCAGGCTGATCTTGCCTGAGATGTTGTTGCCAACATGCACCACCTGAGGCATCTGGCTGAGGAAATCCAACAGCCAGTTGCAGAGTGAGGTGCTGATGCCTAGTTTGTCCAGTTTGCAGGTGAGTTGCTGTGGTATTATGGTGTTGAACGCTGAGCTGAAGTCTATGAACAGCATTCTTACATATGAGTCTTTCTTGTCCAGGAGGGTGAGTCGCAGATGGAGGGCAGAGCAGATGGCATCATCTGTGGATCGCTTTGCCATGCAAGCGAACTGGTACCGGTCCAATCCTTGTCTCTGGCCCTCAACAGCCTGTGGACGTCTCCTGTTAGCCATGGCTCTGGTTGGCCCGTGTGGTAACCCTCTTGATGTGGGTCACGTCGACCATGCATTTGGTGATGTAGGAGGTCACTGTGTCTGTGTACACCTCAATATCTGTGATGCCATTATAGGTGGATGCTTCCTTAAAAATTTCCCAGTCTGTTGACTCAAAGCTGTCCTGTAGGGCTGAGGTCGCCTCCTGTGGCCACACCCTTACTTCTTTCAGTGCAGGTTTGATGACTTTCACTCTTGGTCTGTATGCAGGCATTAGCATAATAGTGAGGTGGTCAGAGGCACCAATGTGGGGGAGTGTGGTGGCTTTGTACGCTCCTTTGTGCTGAGTGTAAACACAGTCCAAAATGTTATGCCCTCTTGTTGCAAAGTGGATTTGTTGATGAAACATGGGAAGAACAGTTTTGAAATCAGCATTGAAATCCCCAGCTAGGATGATGAAGCCGTCTGGTTGTGCTGTTTGTTGTTCACTGATAGCCTGGTACAGTCCGTTCAGCGCCGCACTTCTGTTGCTCTTGTTAGTTGGCGGGGATATAGGTAGCGACCAGCAGGATTGAACTTAACTCCCTTGGCAAGTAGAAGGGGCGACACTTCACGATCATGAATTCCGCCAGAGGTGAGCAGTGTTTGTATACTACAGTGGCATCCCGGCACCATGCTTCGCGGATGTAAACACACACGCCGCCACCGTGCGACCACCCCCTCTGCGAGAGCCCTGTCTGATCTGTAGCATGTTAGCTACTCTAGTTGTATAGGGTGAGTCCGGAATGTTACTATTTAGCCAAGTTTCAGTGAAAACTAACACACAACAGGAACTCACTTTTCGGTTTGCTGATCTCAGAAGTCGGATATCATCTGTTTTGTTGTCCAGTGATCGAACGTTCGCCAAAAGGATAGATGGTATGGCCACGAGTTGGGTTAGCCTCTAGCCTAGCTCGGATACCTCCGCGCTTGCCCCGCACATTACTGGGCTATACAGGCTATTTTCCTGAGCTTTTAAAATCAATGAACCCGCATCAGCCATTAAAACGTCATTATACGTGATGCTGTCAAATCTTAAAAAAAAATAATAATTTAAAAAAAATATCCACGAAGTTTTATGAAGTCCAAATTACAAATTGCAGTTTTATAAAACTACATCATTTTATTTCTTTACTAATAATTGAATATGAATGAAATAAAATAACACAAACATATTAAATATGAAACAATAAATACAGAAAAGGCTTGCACTCACCAAAATGAAAGTCTCTTTCTCTTGGCACTGAGATGTAGTGTAACCACTCAAGTGTTCCAAAAGTTTTTAAAAAGTACCGTTGCGCATTGAGGAGCTCTCTTTACCTTCGAACTGAGATGTACAATACTGTATTTTAACTCGGGTGTCCACATAAGTTTTTAAAAGCACCGTAGTGCGTTTGTACATTTGTGCTTTGTTGTCTCGTTGCTACCTTGGTTAAACAAGTGAAGTTTGCAAATCCAGTGTCGCTCCAAACACCAAATCAGTCCTTTGCAAACATAAGGCATTCCCAGCAGAACTATTTGCCAGGGTTAGCTCACACCTCTGCTAGCCCTGTCAGAAATATGGCCAAGTCGAGACAGGTTAGCAAATTGCTACGGTATGACTCTGATGCAATTAAGCAAAGCCAACATCGCGTAGCTTGCTTGTTGAGCATTGCCCCGCCTTCCTAGTGAGCATCCATTCACGTCACGTTCATCGTGAGGCCTTTAAATGCCCATCTTATGACTCTGTTGGCTATTACAGCTGTCTATTATACGGGCTGCTCACATATCCATCCGCGCTTGCGCAGAAGCCCGCACCGTGTTGATGCGAACGGCCTGGTTTCTGGCTAAGGCTGATTACATAAAGCCTGGCAACACAAGTTAGCTGAATCCTAATTGGCTGAAAACTCCAACTTAAAACTACAACACTAGAAGGAGCATAACCAAATGGATATAATAAGACACGAAAAGAACAGAATATGGGAAACAATTTAATTATAAAAAAAACACTAAAGCTGCAAGCAGCTATAAAGGGCCCTCGCAGACCTGTGCACTTTAGGGTATGAACAGGTCGGGGTATGAACAAGGACTATGAACGATGAAAAAGTAGTTGTAGATGACTTCAGTGGAGGACTCTTACCAAATATGTAAAATTTAGACAAGGTGGGACAATGTGGGTGGAGTTACTGCAGCTTTTATTGTTACAGTTTTGTAGCTTTCAATGCCGTATAGGCCACACCCACTGTCGAAACATCGTACTGATTTGTGGAGGGCATAAGGCATGGCCACTGGCTTTTCAGAAAACATTTAAGGGATATCACTTCAAGGGGCTCAGCAGAGTACATAAAAACATTAAGGATTTGCTATATTCTTTGCTGCCACTAGGTGGTGCTCGTACTATGATAAAAAATAGGCTTGTAGGTGTGTTTCACATTGGACTCCCATCCCATATACGAAGTTTTAAAAATATCAGATCATCTAGGTCCAATTACAGCAACTTTTACCGTTTTGGCGAGACATCCGATTTTGAGTTGGCATAGAGGCCACGCCCTTTATTGAAAAGTCATAAAAGTTGAGAACCTTAATGTTCCAATGTGTCATAGCTTTTCTGACCATTTTTTAGTTCATTTAGTCAAACAGGCATTTCACAGTACATAAAAGTATAAAAAATGAGATTTTTGTCCGTCACTGGGTGGCGCTGTAAATGATTTGAAAGTTTATCACATAGCTGTATTATTGCATTACTTTTAAAGGCCCAGGAAAGTTTCAGATGGTTTGAAGCTGTCATAGCTGAGTTATTAAGATTTTTGTCACTCTTGGCAAAGGAAGTATTAAACATAATTTGAAGCTCCGCCCCCATCTTTTATGTCAAGAGATCTTCACGATATTTGGACTATGTGTGCCCCTCAGTTGGATAATGATTCATGCCAAAGTTGAAGGTAATGGGGTGAATCGTTTAAGAGAAAAAGGCAGTAGTTTGAGACCAGCTAATGTCTAAGAATGGGACCAAACTGCACATTAAAAAAATTCATAACTATTTTTCTGTACATCCTAGCACATCACTTCTATTGACTTTTTTGTAGGTCTTGCAGTCCTTCATTTGCCTACGAAGTTTCATAGCTGTAGGTCAAACCAAACAGGATTGACTGTAATCTTTCGACTAATGACATTTTTTGCAGCCACTAGGTGGCGCCAGCTTTAAACTGGAATATATTTTTGTCGATATGTTCAGGAGAATATTTTCATGCAATGTGTGAAATTGTGAGAAGATCAGATCATCTGGGTCAAATTACAGCAACTTTTACTGGACAGATAAAGCTTTGGAATGAAAATGGTCGTAGAGGCCACGCCCATTATCGAAACTTCGTAAAATTTGGTGGAGGTCAGCAAGGCTGTCTAGAGGCTTTTCAGACTTAATTTCAGCGATATTAATTCAAAGGGCTCAGCTAAACACATAAAAACGTTTAAAAAATGCTATATTTTTGGCTGCCACTAGGTAGCGCTCGCACTATAACAAAAAATACGTTGACTGATGGGTTTCCAATGCGGAATACACCTAATATATGAAGTTTAGAAAAGATAAGACCATCTGGGACCAAACACATCAACTTTGTTCGTTTTGGCGAGACATCAGACTGACATTTTTGTTTGCCACTAGATGGCCTTATAAGCAATTTAAGATTTTTTTAAACACTTGTGTTAAGGGCTTGAGTCTACATGTGTCTGTGAAGTTTCAGATTTTTCTAAGCTTGTAAAGCTGAGTTATAAAGGTTTGTTTCACATGTGGCAAAGTAATCATCAAAGGCATAATATAAAGCCCCGCCCCCAACATATTTGATGGCGGATCATCACAAAAATTTGAACAATTGTGCCTCACAGTCAGATAAAACATCACAGCAAATGTGAAGTCGATCGGGTCAAGCGTTTGGGAGAAAAAAGGAGCAGTTCGGGACCTGCAAATGAGCAAAAACGGGCTAAAGGTGCACATTCAAAAATTCATAACTCTCTTTCTGTACATCTGAGCATAGGGCTCGCGCTGACTTTTTTTGTAGGGCTCGAGGTCCTACATAAGGCTACAAATTTTTGGAGCTCTAGGTCAAACGGGCCGGGAGTGAGAGGCTATTTTCCACTCATAAGGCCATTTTGGGGCCAATTACAGCCACTTTTTTCGTTTTGGCGAGTCATCTGACTTTGAGGTGGCGTGCAGACTACGCCCATTATCGAAAAGTCGTAAAATTTTAAAACCTTAATATTCCATGTCTTAATGATATTCTGACCAATTTTCATTTGTTTTACTCAAACAGACTGAGCACAATACATGAAAGTGTAAAAAATGACATTTTAATCAACCACTAGGCGGCGCTAGTAGGTATTTAAAAAAACTTTTTTTAAAGGTGTTAAAGACATAAGTTTCCATGTGTCTATGAAGTTTTAGATTTTTTTAAGCTAGTACATCAAAGTTATTAAGGTTTTTGTCACTCTTGGCGAAGGAAAAATTGAACACATAATTTGAAGCCACGCCCCTATCATATATGTCAGCGGATCTGCACCAAATTTTGCCCACTTGTGCCCCTATGTGTGAATATGGACCACAGCAAATTTGAAGGCGATTGAGTAAAGCGTTTGGGAGAAACAAGGAGCAGTTTGGGACCTGCAAACGTGTAAAAATGGGCCAAAAATGCACATTCAAAAATTCATAACTCTTTTTCTGTACATCTGAGCACATGGCTCGCGCTGACTTTTTTGTAGGTCTCTAGGTCCTACATATGGCTAAAAATTTTCGTAGCTCTAGGTCAAACGGGCCGGGACCAGGTGCACTTTTTCGACCTTAGGTGGCGCTGCAGAGCCATTTTTTTTGCATCGTTTTGGGAAACACAAAAATATCCAATTTTTCACCGGGCCCGACAAATGTGCAAATTTTGGTGACTTTTCGTGCATGTTTAGGTCCTCAAAAATGGAAAAGCGCTGCACAGTAAATAATAATAATAACTAGAGCTGCAAGCAGCTATAAAGGGCCCTCGCAGACCTGTGCACGTTGGGGTATGAACAGGTTGGGGTATGAACAAGGAGTATGAACGATGAAATAGTAGTTGTAGATGTTTTCAGTGCAGGACTCTTACCAAATATGTAAAATTTAGACAAGGTGGGACAATGTGGGTGGAGTTACTGCAGCTTTTATTGTTCCAATTTTGTGACTTTCAATGCCATATAGGCCACAGCCACTGTCGAAACATCGTACTGATTTGTGGAGGGCATAAGGCATGGCCACTGGCTTTTCAGAAAACATTTAAGGGATATCACTTCAAGGGGCTCAGCAGAGTACATAAAAACATTAAGGATTTGCTATATTTTTTGCTGCCATTAGGTGGCGCTCGTACTATGATAAAAATAGGCTTGTAGGTGTGTTTCACATTGGACTCCCATCCCATATATGAAGTTTTGCAAACATCAGATCATCTAGGTCCAATTACAGCAACTTTTACCGTTTTGGCGAGACATCAGACTTTGAGTTTGCATAGAGGCCACGCCCTTTAATGAAAAGTCATATAAGTTGAGAACCTTAATGTTCCAATGTGTCATAGCTTTTCTGACCATTTTTGAGTTCATTTAGTCAAACAGGCATTTCACAGTACATAAAAGTATAAAAAATGAGATTTTTGTCCGCCACTGGGTGGCGCTGTAAATGATTTGAAAGTTTATCACATAGCTGTATTATTGCATTACATTTAAAGGCCCAGGAAAGTTTCAGATGGTTTGAAGCTGTCATAGCTGAGTTAATAATATTTTTGTCACTCTTGGCGAAGGAAATATTAAACATAATTTGAAGCTCCGCCCCCATCTTTTATGTCAAGAGATCTTCACGATATTTGGGCTATGTGTGCCCCTCAGTTGGATAATGATTCATGCCAAAGTTGAAGGTAATGGGGTGAATCGTTTAAGAGAAAAAGGCACTAGTTTGAGACCAGCTAATGTCTAAGAATGGGACAAAACTGCACATTAAAAAAATTCATAACAATTTTTCTGTACATCTTAGCACATCACTTCTACTGACTTTTTTGTAGGTCTTGCAGTCCTTCATTTGCCTACAAAGTTTCATAGCTGTAGGTCAAACCAAACAGGATTGACTGTAATCTTTCGACTAATGACATTTTTTGCAGCCACTAGGTGGCGCTAGCTTTAAACTGGAATATATTTGTGTCGATATGTTCAGGAGAATATTATCATCCAATGTGTGAAATTGTGAGAAGATCAGATCATCTGGGTCAAATTACAGCAACTTTTACTGGACAGATAAAGCTTCGGAATGAAAATGGTCGTAGAGGCCACGCCCATTATCGAAACTTCGTAAAATTTGGTGGAGGTCAGCAGGGCTGTCTAGAGGCTTTGCAGACTTAATTTCAGCGATATTACATCAAAGGGCTCAGCTAAACACATAAAAACGTTTAAAAAATGCTATATTTTTGGCTGCCACTAGGTGGCGCTCGCACTATAAAAAAAAATACGTTGATAGGTGTATTCCGCATTGGAAACCCATCAAATATATGAAGTTTAGAAAAGATAAGACCATCTGGGACCAAACACAGCAACTTTGTTCGTTTTGGCGAGACATCAGACTGACATTTTTGTTTGCCACTAGATGGCCTTATAAGCGATTGAAGATTTTTTTAAACACTTGTGTTAAGGGCTTAAGTCTTCATGTGTATGTGAAGTTTCAGATTTTTCTAAGCTTGTAAAGCTGAGTTATAAAGGTTTGTTTCACATGTGGCAAAGTAATCATCAAAGGCATAATATGAAGCCCCGCCCCCAACATATTTGATGGCGGATCATCCCGAAAATTTGAACAATTGTGCCTCACAGTCAGATCAAACATCACAGCAAATTTGAAGTCGATCGGGTCAAGCGTTTGGGAGAAAAAAGGAGCAGTTCGGGACCTGCAAATGAGCAAAAACGGGCCAAAAGTGCACATTCAAAAATTCATAACTCTCTTTCTGTACATCTGAGCATATGGCTCGCGCTGACTTTTTTGTAGGGCTCGAGGTCCTACATAAGACTACAAATTTTTGGAGCTCTAGGTCAAACGGGCCGGGAGTGAGAGGCTATTTTCCACTCATAAGGCCATTTTGGGGCCAATTACAGCCACTTTTTTCGTTTTGGCGAGTCATCTGACTTTGAGGTGGCGTGCAGACTACGCCCATTATCGAAATGTCGTAAAATTTTAAAACCTTAATATTCCATGTCTTAATGTTATTCTGACCAATTTTCACTTGTTTTACTCAGACTGAGCACAATACATGAAAGTGTAAAAAATGACATTTTAATCAACCACTAGGCGGCGCTAGTAGCTATTTAAAAAAACTTTTTTTAAAGGTGATAAAAACATAAGTTTCCATGTGTCTATGAAGTTTTAGATTTTTTTAAGCTAGTACATCAAAGTTATTAAGGTTTTTGTCCCTCTTGGCGAAGGAAAAATTGAACACATAATTAGAAGCCACGCCCCTATCATATATGTCAGCGGATCTGCATTAAATTTTGCCCACTTGTGCCCCTACGTGTGAATATGGACCACAGCAAATTTGAAGGCGATTGAGTAAAGCGTTTAGGAGAAACAAGGAGCAGTTTGGGACCTGCAAACGTGCAAAAATGGGCCAAAAATGCACATTCAAAAATTCATAACTCTTTTTCTGTACATCTGAGCACATGGCTCGCGCTGACTTTTTTGTAGGTCTCTAGGTCCTACATATGGCTAAAAATTTTCGTAGCTCTAGGTCAAACGGGCCGGGACCAGGTGCACTTTTTCGACCTTAGGTGGCGCTGCAGAGCCATTTTTTTTGCATTGTTTTGGGAAACACAAAAATATCAAATTTTTCACCGGGCCCGACGAATGTGCAAATTTTGGTGACTTTTCGTGCATGTTTAGGCCCTCAAAAATGGAAAAGCGCTGCACAGTAAATAATAATAATAACTAGAGCTGCAAGCAGCTATAAAGGGCCCTCGCAGACCTGTGCACGTTGGGGTATGAACAGGTCGGGGTATGAACAAGGACTATGAACGATGAAAAAGTAGTTGTAGATGACTTCAGTGCAGGACTCTTACCAAATATGTAAAATTTAGACAAGGTAGGACAATGTGGGTGGAGTTACTGCAGCTTTTATTGTTCCAATTTTGTGACTTTCAATGCCATATAGGCCACAGCCACTGTCGAAACATCGTACTGATTTGTGGAGGGCATAAGGCATGGCCACTGGCTTTTCAGAAAACATTTAAGGGATATCACTTCAAGGGGCTAAGCAGAGTACATAAAAACATTAAGGATTTGCTATATTTTTTGCTGCCATTAGGTGGCGCTCGTACTATGATAAAAATAGGCTTGTATGTGTGTTTCACATTGGACTCCCATCCCATATATGAAGTTTTGCAAACATCAGATCATCTAGGTCCAATTACAGCAACTTTTACCGTTTTGGCGAGACATCAGACTTTGAGTTTGCATAGAGGCCACGCCCTTTAATGAAAAGTCATATAAGTTGAGAACCTTAATGTTCCAATGTGTCATAGCTTTTCTGACCATTTTTGAGTTCATTTAGTCAAACAGGCATTTCACAGTACATAAAAGTATAAAAAATGAGATTTTTGTCCGCCACTCGGTGGCGCTGTAAATGATTTGAAAGTTTATCACATAGCTGTATTATTGCATGACTTTTAAAGGCCCAGGAAAGTTTCAGATGGTTTGAAGCTGTCATAGCTGAGTTAATAATATTTTTGTCACTCTTGGCGAAGGAAATATTAAACATAATTTGAAGCTCCGCCCCAATTTTTTATGTCAAGAGATCTTCACGATATTTGGACTATGTGTGCCCCTCAGTTGGATAATGATTCATGCCAAAGTTGAAGGTAATGGGGTGAATCGTTTAAGAGAAAAAGGCACTAGTTTGAGACCAGCTAATGTCTAAGAATGGGACAAAACTGCACATTAAAAAAAATCATAACAATTTTTCTGTACATCCTAGCACATCACTTCTATTGACTTTTTTGTAGGTCTTGCAGTCCTTCATTTGCCTACAAAGTTTCATAGCTGTAGGTCAAACCAAACAGGATTGACTGTAATCTTTCGACTAATCACATTTTTTGCAGCCACTAGGTGGCGCTAGCTTTAAACTGGAATATATTTTTGTCGATATGTTCAGGAGAATATTTTCATCCAATGTGTGAAATTGTGAGATGATCAGATCATCTGGGTCAAATTACAGCAACTTTTACTGGACAGATAAAGCTTCGGATTGAAAATGGTCGTAGAGGCCACGCCCATTATCGAAACTTCGTAAAATTTGGTGGAGGTCAGCAAGGCTGTCTAGAGGCTTTGCAGACTTAATTTCAGCGATATTACTTTAAAGGGCTCAGCTAAACACATAAAAACGTTTAAAAAATGCTATATTTTTGGCTGCCACTAGGTGGCGCTCGCACTATAACAAAAAATACGTTGATAGGTGTATTCCGCATTGGAAACCCATCAAATATATGAAGTTTAGAAACGATAAGACCATCTGGGACCAAACACAGCAACTTTGTTCGTTTTGGCGAGACATCAGACTGACATTTTTGTTTGCCACTAGATGGCCTTATAAGCAATTTAAGATTTTTTTAAACACTTGTGTTAAGGGCTTGAGTCTACATGTGTCTGTGAAGTTTCAGATTTTTCTAAGCTTGTAAAGCTGAGTTATAAAGGTTTGTTTCACATGTGGCAAAGTAATCATCAAAGGCATAATATAAAGCCCCGCCCCCAACATATTTGATGGCGGATCATCACAAAAATTTGAACAATTGTGCCTCACAGTCAGATAAAACATCACAGCAAATTTGAAGTCGATCGGGTCAAGCGTTTGGGAGAAAAAAGGAGCAGTTCGGGACCTGCAAATGAGCAAAAACGGGCTAAAGGTGCACATTCAAAAATTCATAACTCTCTTTCTGTACATCTGAGCATAGGGCTCGCGCTGACTTTTTTGTAGGGCTCGAGGTCCTACATAAGGCTACAAATTTTTGGAGCTCTAGGTCAAACGGGCCGGGAGTGAGAGGCTATTTTCCACTCATAAGGCCATTTTGGGGCCAATTACAGCCCCTTTTTTCGTTTTAGGGTTAGGGTTAGTCATCTGACTTTGAGGTGGCGTGCAGACTACGCCCATTATCGAAAAGTCGTAAAATTTTAAAACCTTAATATTCCATGTCTTAATGATATTCTGACCAATTTTCATTTGTTTTACTTAAACAGACTGAGCACAATACATGAAAGTGTAAAAAATGACATTTTAATCAACCACTAGGCGGCGCTAGTAGGTATTTAAAAAATTTTTTTTCAAAGGTGTTAAAGACATAAGTTTCCATGTGTCTATGAAGTTTTAGATTTTTTTAAGCTAGTACATCAAAGTTATTAAGGTTTTTGTCCCTCTTGGCGAAGGAAAAATTGAACACATGATTAGAAGCCACGCCCCTATCATATATGTCAGCGGATCTGCACCAAATTTTGCCCAGTTGTGCCCCTATGTGTGAATATGGACCACAGCAAATTTGAAGGCGATTGAGTAAAGCGTTTAGGAGAAACAAGGAGCAGTTTGGGACCTGCAAACGTGCAAAAATGGGCCAAAAATGCACATTCAAAAATTCATAACTCTTTTTCTGTACATCTGAGCACATGGCTCGCGATGACTTTTTTGTAGGTCTCTAGGCCCTTCATATGCCTAAAAATTTTCGTAGCTCTAGGTCAAACGGGCCGGGACCAGGTGCACTTTTTCAACCTTAGGTGGCGCTGCAGAGCAATTTTTTTTGCATTCTTTTGAGAAACACAAAAATATCCAATTTTTCACCGGGCCCGACAAATGTGCAAATTTTGGTGACTTTTCGTGCATGTTTAGACCCTCAAAAATGGAAAAGCGCTGCACAGTAAATAATAATAATAATAATCCGGTGAAAAACAAGAGGGCTCTCGCAGCGGTAGCTGCTCGGGCCCTAATAATAATAATAATAAGAATAATAATCTGGAGAAAAACAAGAGGGCTCTCGCAGCGGTAGCTGCTCGGGCCCTAATAATAATAATAATAATAACTAGAGCTGCAAGCAGCTATAAAGGGCCCTCGCAGACCTGTGCACGTTGGGGTATGAACAGGCCGGGGTATGAACAAGGAGTATGAACGATGAAAACTTAGTTGTAGATGACTTCAGTGCAGGACTCTTACCAAATTTGTAAACTTTAGACAAGGTGGGACAATTTGGGTTGAGTTACTGCAGCTTTTATTGTTACAGTTTTGTGACTCTCAATGCCGTATGAGCCACACCCACTGTGGAAACATCGTACTCATTTGTGGAGGGCATAAGGCATGGCCACTGGCTTTTCAGAAAACATTTAAGGGATATCACTTCAAGGGGCTCAGCAGAGTACATAAAAACGTTAAGGATTTGCTATATTTTTTGCTGCCACTAGGTGGCGCTCGTACTATGATAAAAAATAGGCTTGTAGGTGTGTTTCACATTGGACTCCCATCCCATATACGAAGTTTTAAAAATATCAGATCGTCTAGGTCCAATTACAGCAACTTTTACCGTTTTCGCGAGACATCGAATTTTGAGTTGGCATAGAGGCCACGCCCTTTATTGAAAAGTCATAAAAGTTGAGAACCTTAATGTTCCAATGTGTCATAGCTTTTCTGACCATTTTTGAGTTCATTTAGTCAAACAGGCATTTCACAGTACATAAAAGTATAAAAAATGAGATTTTAGTCCGCCACTGGGTGGCGCTGTAAATGATTTGAAAGTTTATCACATAGCTGTATTATTGCATGACTTTTAAAGTCCCAGGAAAGTTTCAGATGTTTTGAAGCAGTCATAGCTGAGTTATTAAGATTTTTGTCACTCATGGCGAAGGAAGTATTAAACATAATTTGAAGCTCCGCCCGCATCTTTTATGTCAAGAGATCTTCACGATATTTGGACTATGTGTGCCCCTCAGTTGGATAATGATTCATGCCAAAGTTGAAGGTAATGGGGTGACTCGTTTAAGAGAAAAAGGCACTAGTTTGAGACCAGCTAATGTCTAAGAATGGGACAAAACTGCACATTAAAAAAATTCATAACAATTTTTCTGTACATCCTAGCACATCACTTCTACTGACTTTTTTGTAGGTCTTGCAGTCCTTCATTTGCCTACAAAGTTTCATAGCTGTCAGTCAAACCAAACAGGATTGACTGTAATCTTTCGACTAATGACATTTTTTGCAGCCACTAGGTGGCGCTAGCTTTAAACTGGAATATATTTTTGTCGATATGTTCAGGAAAATATTTTCATCCAATGTGTGACATTGTGAGAAGATCAGATCATCTGGGTCAAATTACAGCAACTTTTACTGGACAGATAAAGCTTCGGAATGAAAATGGTCGTAGAGGCCACGCCCATTATGGAAACTTCGTAAAATTTGGTGGAGGTCATCAAGGCTGTCTAGAGGCTTTTCAAACTTAATTTCAGCGATATTACTTAACAGGGCTCAGCTAAACACTTAAAAACGTTTAAAAATGCTATATTTTTGGCTGCCACTAGGTGGCGCTCACACTATAACAAAAAATACGTTTATAGGTGTATTCCGCATTGGAAACCCATCAAATATATGAAGTTTAGAAAAGATAAGACCATCTGGGACCAAACACAGCAACTTTGTTCGTTTTGGCGAGACATCAGACTGACATTTTTGTTTGCCACTAGATGGCCTTATAAGCAATTGAAGATTTTTTTAAACACTTGTGTTAAGGGCTTGAGTCTCCATGTGTCTGTGAAGTTTCAGATTTTTCTAAGCTTGTAAAGCTGAGTTATAAAGATTTGTTTCACATGTGGCAAAGTAATCATCAAAGGCATAATATGAAGCCCCGCCCCCAACATATTTGATGGCGGATCATCACAAAAATTTGAACAATTGTGCCTCACAGTCAGATAAAACTTCACAGCAAATTTGAAGTCGATCGGGTCAAGCGTTTGGGAGAAAAAAGGAGCAGTTCGGGACCTGCAAATGAGCAAAAACGGGCCAAAAGTGCACATTCAAAAATTCATAACTCTCTTTCTGTACATCTGAGCACATGGCTCGCGCTGACTTTTTTGTAGGGCTTGAGGTCCTACATAAGGCTACAAATTTTTGGAGCTCTAGGTCAAACGGGCCGGGAGTGAGAGGCTATTTTCCACTCATAAGGCCATTTTGGGGCCAATTACAGCCACTTTTTTCGTTTTGGCGAGTCATCTGACTTTGAGGTGGCGTGCAGACTACGCCCATTATCGAAAAGTCATAAAATTTTGAAACCTTAATATTCCATGTCTTATTGATATTCTGACCAATTTTCATTTGTTGTACTCAAACAGACTGAGCACAATACATGAAAGTGTAAAAAATGACATTTTAATCAACCACTAGGCGGCGCTAGTAGTTATTTTAAAAAACTTGTTTTAAAGGTGTTAAAGACATAAGTTTCCATGTGTCTATGAAGTTTTAGATTTTTTTAAGCTAATACATCAAAGTTATTAAGGTTTTTGTCCCTCTTGGCGAAGGAAAAATTGAACACATAATTTGAAGCCACGCCCCTACCATATATGCCAGCGGATTTGCACCAAATTTTGCCCACTTATGCCCCTACGTGTGAATATGGACCACAGAAAATTTGAAGGTGATTGAGTAAAGCGTTTAGGAGAAACAAGGAGCAGTTTGGGACCTGAAAACGTGCAAAAATAGGCCAAAAATGCACATTCAAAAATGCATAACTCTTTTTCTGTACATCTGAGCACATGGCTCGCGCTGACTTTTTTGTAGGTCCCTAGGTCCTACATATGCCTAAAAATTTTCGTAGCTCTAGGTCAAACGGGCCGGGACCAGGTGCACTTTTTCGACCTTAGGTGGCGCTGCAGAGCCATTTTTTTTGCATTGTTTTGGGAAACACAAAAAAATCAAATTTTTCACCAGGCCCGACAAATGTGCAAATTTTGGTGACTTTTCGTGCATGTTTAGGCCCTCAAAAATGGAAAAGCGCTGCACAGTAAATAATAATAATAATAATAATAAGAATAATAATCTGGAGAAAAACAAGAGGGCTCTCGCAGCGGTAGCTGCTCGGGCCCTAATAATAATAATAATCTGGAGAAAAACAAGAGGGCTCTCGCAGCGGTAGCTGCTCGGGCCCTAATAAGAATAACTAGAGCTGCAAGCAGCTATAAAGCCACAGCCACTGTCGAAACATCGTACTGATTTGTGGAGGGCATAAGGCATGGCCACTGGCTTTTCAGAAAACATTTAAGGGATATCACTTCAAGGGGCTCAGCAGAGTACATAAAAACATTAAGGATTTTCTATATTTTTTGCTGCCATTAGGTGGCGCTCGTACTATGATAAAAAATAGGCTCCTAGGTGTGTTTCACATTGGACTCCGGTCCCATATATGAAGTTTTGCAAACATCAGATCATCTAGGTCCAATTACAGCAACTTTTACCGTTTTGGGGAGACATCAGACTTTGAGTTTGCATAGAGGCCACGCCCTTTAATGAAAAGTCATAAAAGTTGAGAACCTTAATGTTCCAATGTGTCATAGCTTTTCTGACCATTTTTTAGTTCATTTAGTCAAACAGGCATTTCACAGTACATAAAAGTATAAAAAATGAGATTTTTGTCCGCCACTGGGTGGCGCTGTAAATGATTTGAAAGTTTATCACATAGCTGTATTATTGCATTACTTTTAAAGGCCCAGAAGAGTTTCAGATGGTTTGAAGCTGTCATAGCTGAGTTATTAAGATTTTTGTCACTCTTGGCGAAGGAAGTATTAAACATAATTTGAAGCTCCGGCCGCATCTTTTATGTCAAGAGATCTTCACGATATTTGGACTATGTGTGCCCCTCAGTTGGATAATGATTCATGCCAAAGTTGAAGGTAATGGGGTGAATCCTTTAAGAGAAAAAGACACTAGTTTGAGACCAGCTAACGTCTAAGAATGGGACAAAACTGCACATTAAAAAAATTCATAACAATTTTTCTGTACATCCTAGCACATTTTTCTATGGACTTTTTTGTAGGTCTTACAGTCCTTCATTTGCGTACAAAGTTTCATAGCTGTAGGTCAAACCAAACAGGATTGTTTGTAATCTTTCGACTAATTACATTTTTTGCAGCCACTAGGTGGCGCTAGCTTTAAACTGGAATATATTTTTGTCGATATGTTCAGGAGAATATTTTCATGCAATGTGTGAAATTGTGAGAAGATCAGATCATCTGGGTCAAATTACAGCAACTTTTACTGGACAGATAAAGCTTTGGAATGAAAATGGTCGTAGAGGCCACGCCCATTATCGAAACTTCGTAAAATTTGGTGGAGGTCAGCAGGGCTGTCTAGAGGCTTTTCAGACTTAATTTCAGCGATATTAATTCAAAGGGCTCAGCTAAACACATAAAAACGTTTAAAAAATGCTATATTTTTGGCTGCCACTAGGTGGCACTCGCACTATAACAAAAAATACATTGATACGTGTATTCCGCATTGGAAACTCATTAAATATATGAAGTTTAGAAAAGATAAGACTATCTGGGACCAAACACAGCAACTTTGTTCGTTTTGGCGAGACATCAGACTGACATTTTTGTTTGCCACTAGATGGCCTTATAAGCAATTGAAGATTTTTTTAAACACTTGTGTTAAGGGCTTAAGTTTCCATGTGTCTGTGAAGTTTCAGATTTTTCCAAGCTTGTAAAGCTGAGTTATAAAGGTTTGTTTCACATGTGGCAAAGTAATCATCAAAGGCATAATATAAAGCCCCGCCCCCAACATATTTGTTGGCGGATCGTCACAAAAATTTGAACAATTGTGCCTCACTGTCAGATAAAATATCACAGCAAATTTGAAGGCGATCGGGTCAAGCGTTTGGGAGAAAAAAGGAGCAGTTCGGGACCTGCAAATGAGCAAAAACGGGCCAAAAGTGCACCTTCAAAAATTCATAACTCTCTTTCTGTACATCTGAGCATAGGGCTCGCGCTGACTTTTTTGTAGGGCTCGAGGTCCTACATAAGGCTACAAATTTTTGGAGCTCTAGGTCAAACGGGCCGGGAGTGAGAGGCTATTTTCCACTCATAAGGCCATTTTGGGGCCAATTACAGCCACTTTTTTCGTTTTGGCGAGTCATCTGACTTTGAGGTGGCGTGCAGACTACGCCCATTATCGAAAAGTCGTAAAATTTTAAAACCTTAATATTCCATGTCTTAATGATATTCTGACCAATTTTCATTTGTTTTACTCAAACAGACTGTGCACAATACATGAAAGTGTAAAAAATAACATTTTAATCAACCACTAGGCGGCGCTAGTAGGTATTTAAAAAAACTTTTTTCACAGGTGTTAAAGACATAAGTTTCCATGTATCTATGAAGTTTTAGATTTTTTTAAGCTAGTACAACAAAGTTATTAAGGTTTATGTCACTCTTGGCGAAGGAAATATTGAACACATAATTTGAAGCCACGCCCCTATCATATATGTCAGCGGATCTGCACGAAATTTTGCCCACTTGTGCCACTATGTGTGAATATGGACCACAGCAAATTTGAAGGTGATTGAGTAAAGCGTTTAGGAGAAACAAGGAGCAGTTTGGGACCTGCAAACGTGCAAAAATGGGCCAAAAATGCACATTCAAAAATTCATAACTATTTTTCTGTACATCTGAGCACATGGCTCGCGCTGACTTTTTTGTAGGTCTCTAGGTCCTACATATGCCAAAAAATTTTCGTAGCTCTAGGTCAAACGGGCCGGGACCAGGTGCACTTTTTCAACCTTAGGTGGCGCTGCAGAGCCATTTTTTTAGCATTGTTTTGGGAAACACAAAAATATCCAATTTTTCACCGGGCCCGACAAATGTGCAAATTTTGGTGACTTTTCGTGCATGTTTAGGCCCTCAAAAATGGAAAAGCGCTGCACAGTAAATAATAATAATAACTAGAGCTGCAAGCAGCTATAAAGGGCCCTCGCAGACCTGTGCACGTTGAGGTATGAACAGGTCGGGGTATGAACAAGGACTACGAATGATGAAAAATTTGTTGTTGATCACTTCAGTGCAGGACTATTACCAAATATGTAAAATTTAGACAAGATGGGACAATGTTGTGTGGAGGTACTGCAGCTTTTATTGTTCCAATTTTGTGACTTTCAATGCCATATAGGCCACATTCACTGTCGAAACATTGTACTGATTTGTGGGGGGCATAAGGCATGGCCACTGGCTTTTCAGAAAACATTTAAGGGATATCGCTTCAAGGGGCTCAGCAGAGTACATAAAAACATTAAGGATTTGCTATATTTTTTGCTGCCACTAGGTGGCGCTCATACTATGATAAAAAATAGGCTTGTAGGTGTGTTTCACATTGGACACTCATCCCATATATGAAGTTTTGCAAACATCAAATCATCTAGGTCCAATTACAGCAACTTTTACTGTTTTGTTGAGAAATCGGACTTTGAGCTGGCATACAGGCCACGCCTTTTATTAAAAAATCATAAAAAATGAGAACCTTCATTCTCCACTGTGTCATAGCTTTTCTGACCATTTTTTAGTTCATGTAGTCAAACAGACATTGCACAGTACATGAGAGTGTAAAAAATTAGATTTTTGTCCGCCACTAGGTGGCGCTGTAAATGATTTGGATGTTTATCACATAGCTGTATTAGGGCATGACTTTTAAACTCCTTGCAAGTGTTTCACATGATTTGAAGCTGAAACAGCTGAGTTATTAAGGTTTTTGTCACTCTTGGCGAAGGAAATATTCAAAACAATTTGAAGCTCCGCCCACATCTTACAAGTCATGGGATCTTCACAATTTTTGGGAGATTTGTGCCGCTATATCTGCTAATAGTCCATGCCAACGTAGAAGTTAATCGGGTGAACCGTTTAAGAGAAAAAGGCACTAGATTTAGACCGGCTAATGTCTAAGAATGGGGCAAAATTGCACATAAAAAAAAAATCATAAAAATTATTCTGTACATCTTAGCACATCACTCTTATTGACTTTTTTGTAGGTCTTACAATCCTACATATGCCTAAAAACTTTTATAGTGTTAGGTCAAACCAAACAGGGATGACTCCAATCTTTCGACTAATGACATTTTTTGCAGCCACTAGGTGGCGCTAGCTTTAAACTGGAATATATGTTTGTCGATGTCTTCAGGAATAGATTTTCATCCAATGTGTGAAATTGTGAGAAGATCAGATCATCTGGGTCAAATTACAGCAGCTTTTACTGGTCCGTTAAATTTTCGGAATGAAAATGGACGTAAAGGCCACGCCCATTATCGAAATTTCGTAAAATTTGGTGGAGGTCAGCAAGGCTGTCTAGAGGCTTGTCACACGTAATTTCAGCGATATTACTTCAAAGGGCTCAGCTAAACACGTAAAAATGTTTCAAAAATGCTATATTTTTGGCTGCCACTAGGTGGCGCTCGCACTATAGCAAAATATACGTTGATAGGTGTATTCCGCATTCGAAACCCATCAAATATGTAATGTTTAGAAGAGATAAGACCATCTGGGACCAAACACAGCAACTTTGTTCGTTTTGGCGAGACATCAGACTGACATTTTTGTTTGCCACTAGATGGCCTTATAAGCAATTGAAGATTTTTTTAAACACTTGTGTTAAGGGCTTAAGTCTTCATGTGTATGTGAAGTTTCAGATTTTTTTAAGCTTGTAAAGCTGAGTTATAAAGGTTTGTTTCACATGTGGCAAAGTAATCATCAAAGGCATAATATGAAGCCCCGCCCCCAACATATTTGATGGCGGATCATCACGAAAATTTGAACAATTGTGCCTCACAGTCAGATAAAACATCACAGCAAATTTGAAGTCGATCGGGTCAAGCGTTTGGGAGAAAAAAGGAGCAGTTCGGGACCTGCAAATGAGCAAAAACGGGCCAAAAGTGCACATTCAAAAATTCATAACTCTCTTTCTGTACATCTGAGCATATGGCTCGCGCTGACTTTTTTGTAGGGCTCGAGGTCCTACATAAGGCTACAAACTTTTGTAGCTCTAGGTCAAATGGGCCGGCAGTAAGAGGCTATTTTCCACTCATAAGGCCATTTTGGGGCCAATTACAGCCACTTTTTTCGTTTTGGCGAGTCATCTGACTTTGAAGTGGCGTGCAGACCACGCCCATTATCGAAAAGTCATAAAATTTTAAAATCTTAATATTCCATGTCTTAAGGATATTCTGACCAATTTTCACTTTTTTTACTTAAACAGACTGAGCACAATACATGAAACTGTAAAAAATGACATTTTGATCAACCACTAGGCGGCGCTAGTAGGTATTGAAAAAAACTTTTTTCAAATGTGTTAAAGACATAAGTTTCCATGTGTCTATGAAGTTTTAGATTTTTTTAAGCTAGTACATCAAAGTTATTAAGGTTTATGTCACTCTTGGCGAAGGAAAAATTGAACACATAATTTGAAGCCATGCCCCTATCATATATGTCAGCGGATCTGCACCAAATTTTGCCCACTTGTGCCTCTATGTGTGAATATGGACCACAGCAAATTTGAAGGCGATTGAGTAAAGCGTTTAGGAGAAAGAAGGAGCAGTTTGGGACCTGCAAACGTGCAAAAATGGGCCAAAAATGCACATTCAAAAATTCATAACTCTTTTTCTGTACATCTGAGCACATGGCTCGTGCTGACTTTTTTGTAGGTCTCTAGGTCCTACATATGCCAAAAAATTTTCGTAGCTCTAGGTCAAACGGGCCGGGACTAGGTGCACTTTTTCGACCTTAGGTGGCGCTGCAGAGCCATTTTTTTTGCATTGTTTTGGGAAACACAAAAAAATCAAATTTTTCACCAGGCCCGACAAATGTGCAAATTTTGGTGACTTTTCGTGCATGTTTAGGCCCTCAAAAATGGAAAAGCGCTGCACAGTAAATAATAATAATAATAATAATAATAATAATAATAATCTGGAGAAAAACAAGAGGGCTCTCGCAGCGGTAGCTGCTCGGGCCCTAATAATAAGAAGAAGAACTAGAGCTGCAAGCAGCTATAAAGGGCCCTCGCAGACCTGTGCACGTTGGGGTATTAACAGGTCGGGGTATGAACAAGGACTATGAACGATGAAAAAGTAGTTGTAGATGACTTCAGTGCAGGACTCTTACCAAATATGTAAAATTTAGACAAGGTGGGACAATGTGGGTGGAGTTACTGCAGCTTTTATTGTTCCAATTTTGTGACTTTCAATGTGATATAGGCCACATTCACTGTCGAAACATCGTACTGATTTGCAGAGGGCATAAGGCATGGCCACTGGCTTTTCAAAAAACATTTAAGGGATGTCACTTCAAGGGGCTCAGCAGAGTACATAAAAACATTAAGGATTTGCTATATTTTTTGCTGCCACTAGGTGGCGCTCGTACTATGATTAAAAAATAGGCCTGTAGGTGTGTTTCACATTGGACTCCCATCCCATATATGAAGTTTTAAAAATATATGATGGTCTAGGTCCAATTACAGCAACTTTTACCGTTTTCGCGAGACATCGGATTTTGAGTTGGCATAGAGGCCACGCCCTTTAATGAAAAGTCATAAAAGTTGAGAACCTTAATGTTCCAATGTGTCATAGCTTTTCTGACCATTTTTTAGTTCATTTAGTCAAACAGGCATTTCACAGTACATAAAAGTATAAAAAATAAGATTTTTGTCCGCCACTGGGTGGCGCTGTAAATGATTTGAAAGTTTATCACATAGCTGTATTATTGCATTACTTTTAAAGGCCCAGGAAAGTTTCAGATGGTTTGAAGCTGTCATAGCTGAGTTATTAAGATTTTTGTCACTCTTGGCAAAGGAAGTATTAAACATAATTGGAAGCTCCGCCCCCATCTTTTATGTCAAGAGATCTTCACGATATTTGGACTATGTGTGCCCCTCAGTTGGATAATGATTCATGCCAAAGTTGAAGGTAATGGGGTGAATCATTTAAGAGAAAAAGGCACTAGTTTGAGACCAGCTAATGTCTAAGAATGGAACAAAACTTTAATTAAAAAAATTCATAACAATTTTTCTGTACATCCTAGCACATCACTTCTATTGACTTTTTTGTAGGTCTTGCAGTCCTTCATTTGCCTACAAAGTTTCATAGCTGTAGGTCAAACCAAACAGGATTGACTGTAATCTTTCGACCAATGACATTTTTTGCAGCCACTAGGTGGCGCTAGCTTTAAACTGGAATATATTTTTGTCGATATGTTCAGGAGAATATTTTTATCCAATGTGTGAAATTGTGAGAAGATCAGATCATCTGGGTCAAGTTACAGCAACTTTTACTGGACAGATAAAGCTTCGGAATGAAAATGGTCGTAGAGGCCACGCCCATTATCGAAACTTCGTAAAATTTGGTGGAGGTCATCAAGGCTGTTTAGAGGCTTTTCAGACTTAATTTCAGCGATATTACTTCAAAAGGCTCAGCTAAACACTTAAAAACGTTTAAAAAATGTTATATTTTTGGCTGCCACTAGGTGGCGCTCGCACTATAACAAAAAATACATTGATAGGTGTATTCCGCATTGGAAACCCATCAAATATATGAAGTTTAGAAAAGATAAGACCATCTGGGACCAAACACAGCAACTTTGTTCGTTTTGGCGAGACATCAGACTGACATTTTTGTTTGCCACTAGATGGCCTTATAAGCAATTGAAGATTTTTTTAAACACTTGTGTTAAGGGCTTGAGTCTCCCTGTGTCTGTTAAGTTTCAGATTTTTCCAAGCTTGTAAAGCTGAGTTATAAAGATTTGTTTCACATGTGGAAAAGTAATCATCAAAGGCATAATATGAAGGCCCGCCCCCACCATATTTGATTGCGGATCGTCACGAAAATTTGAACAATTGTGCCTCAGAGTCAGATAAAACATCACAGCAAATTTGAAGTCGATCGGGTCAAGCGTTTGGGAGAAAAAAGGAGCAGTTCGGGACCTGCAAATGAGCAAAAACGGGCTAAAGGTGCACCTTCAAAAATTCATAACTCTCTTTCTGTACATCTGAGCACATGGCTCGCGCTGACTTTTTTGTAGAGGTCGAGGTCCTACATAAGGCTACAAATTTTTGGAGCTCTAGGTCAAACGGGCCGGGAGTGAGAGGCTATTTTCCACTCATAAGGCCATTTTGGGGCCAATTACAGCCACTTTTTTCATTTTGGCGAGTCATCTGACTTTGAGGTGGCGTGCAGACTACGCCCATTATCGAAATGTCGTAAAATTTTAAAACCTTAATATTCCATGTCTTAATGATATTCTGACCAATTTTCATTTGTTTTACTCAAACAGACTGAGCACAATACATGAAAGTGTAAAAAATGACATTTTAATCAACCACTAGACGGCGCTAGTAGGTATTTTAAAAAACTTTTTTTAAAGGTGTTAAAGACATAAGTTTCCATGTGTCTATGAAGTTTTAGATTTTTTTAAGCTAGTACAACAAAGTTATTAAGGTTTATGTCACTCTTGGCGAAGGAAAAATTGAACACATAATTTGAAGCCACGCCCCTATCATATATGTCAGCGGATCTGCACCAAATTTTGCCCACTTGTGCCCCTATGTGTGAATATGGACCACAGCAAATTTGAAGGTGATTGAGTAAAGCGTTTAGGAGAAACAAGGAGCAGTTTGGGACCTGCAAACGTGCAAAAATGGGCCAAAAATGCACATTCAAAAATTCATAACTCTTTTTCTGTACATCTGAGCACATGGCTCGCGCTGACTTTTTTGTAGGTCTCTAGGTCCTACATATGTCTAAAAATTTTCGTAGCTCTAGGTCAAACGGGCCGGGACCAGGTGCACTTTTTCAACCTTAGGTGGCGCTGCAGAGCCATTTTTTTTGCATTGTTTTGGGAAACACAAAATTATCCAATTTTTCACCGGGCCCGACAAATGTGCAAATTTTGGTGAGTTTTCGTGCATGTTTAGGCCCTCAAAAATGGAAAAGCGCTGCACAGTAAATAATAATAATAATAATAACTAGAGCTGCAAGCAGCTATAAAGGGCCCTCGCAGACCTGTGCACGTTGGGGTATGAACAGGTCGGGGTATGAACAAGGACTATGAATGATGAAAAATTAGTTGTAGATCCCTTCAGTGCAGGACTCTTACCAAATATGTAAAATTTAGACAAGGTGGGACAATGTGGGTGGAGTAACTGCAGCTTTTATTGTTCCAATTTTGTGACTTTCAATGCCATATAGGCCACACCCACTGTCGAAACATCGTACTGATTTGTGGAGGGCATAAGGCATGGCCACTGGCTTTTCAGAAAACATTTAAGGGATATCACTTCAAGGGGCTCAGCAGAGTACATAAAAACATTAAGGATTTGCTATATTTTTTGCTGCCACTAGGTGGCGCTCGTACTATGATAAAAATCAGACTTGTAGGTGTGTTTCACATTGGACTCCCATCCCATATACGAAGTTTAAAAAATACCAGATCGTCTAGGTCCAATTACAGCAACTTTTACCGTTTTCGCGAGACATGGGATTTTGAGTTGGCATAGAGGCAACGGCCTTTATTGAAAAGTCATAAAAGTTGAGAACCTTAATGTTCCAATGTGTCATAGCTTTTCTGACCATTTTTTAGTTCATTTAGTCAAACAGGCATTTCACAGTACATAAAAGTATAAAAAATGAGATTTTTGTCCGCCACTGCGTGGCGCTGTAAATGATTTGAAAGTTTATCACATAGCTAAATTATTGCATTACTTTTAAAGGGCCAGGAAAGTTTCAGATGGTTTGAAGCTGTCATAGCTGAGTTATTAAGATTTTTGTCACTCTTGGCAAAGGAAGTATTAAACATAATTTGAACCTCCGCCCCCATCTTTTATGTCAAGAGATCTTCACGATATTGGGACTATGTGTGCCCCTCAGTTGGATAATTATTCATGCCAAAGTTGAAGGTAATGGGGTGAATCGTTTAAGAGAAAAAGGCACTAGTTTGAGACCAGCTAATGTCTAAGAATGGGACAAAACTGCACATTAAAAAAAATCATAACAATTTTTCTGTACATCCTAGCACATCACTTCTATTGACTTTTTTGTAGGCCTTGCAGTCCTTCATTTGCCTACAAATTTTCATAGCTGTAGGTCAAACCAAACAGGATTGACTATAATCTTTCGACTAATGACATTTTTTGCAGCCACTAGGTGGCGCTAGCTTTAAACTGGAATATATTTTTGTCGATATGTTCAGGAGAATATTTTCATCCAATGTGTGAAATTGTGAGCAGATCAGATCATCTGGGTCAAATTACAGCAACTTTTACTGGACAGATAAAGTTTCGGAATGAAAATGGTCGTAGAGGCCACGCCCATTATCGAAACTTCGTAAAATTTGGTGGAGGTCAGCAAGGCTGTCTAGAGGCTTTTCAGACTTAATTTCAGCGATATTACTTCAAAGGGCTCAGCTAAGCACATAAAAACGTTTAAAAAATGCTATATTTTTGGCTGCCACTAGGTGGCGCTCGCACTATAACAAAAAATACGTTGATAGGTGTATTCCGCATTGGAAACCCATCAAATATACGAAGTTTAGAAAAGATAAGACTATCTGGGACCAAACACAGCAACTTTGTTCGTTTTGGCGAGACATCAGACTGACATTTTTGTTTGCCACTAGATGGCCTTATAAGCAATTGAAGATGTTTTTGAAACACTTGTGTTAAGGGCTTGAGTCTCCATGTGTCTGTGAAGTTTCAGATTTTTCCAAGCTTGTAAAGCTGAGTTATAAAGGTTTGTTTCACATGTGGCAAAGTAATCATCAAAGGCATAATATAAAGCCCCGCCCCCAACATATTTGATGGCGGATCATCACAAAAATTATAACAATTGTGCCTCACAGTCAGATAAAACATCACAGCAAATTTGAAGTCGATCGGGTCAAGCGTTTGGGAGAAAAAAGGAGCAGTTCGGGACCTGCAAATGAGCAAAAACGGGCCAAAAGTGCACATTCAAAAATTCATAACTCTCTTTCTGTACATCTGAGCACATGGCTCGCGCTGACTTTTTTGTAGGGCTCAAGGTCCTACATAAGGCTACAAATTTTTGGATCTCTAGGTCAAACGGGCCGGGAGTGAGAGGCTATTTTCCACTCATAAGGCCATTTTGGGGCCAATTACAGCCACTTTTTTCGTTTTGGCGAGTCATCTGACTTTGAGGTGGCGTGCAGACTACGCCCATTATCGAAAAGTCGTAAAATTTTAAAACCTTAATATTCCATGTCTTAATGATATTCTGACCAATTTTCATTTGTTTTACTCAAACAGACTGAGCACAATACATGAAATTGTAAAAAATGACATTTTAATCAACCACTAGGCGGCGCTAGTAGGTATTTAAAAAAACTTTTTTTAAAGGTGTTAAAGACATAAGTTTCCATGTGTCTATGAAGTTTTAGATTTTTTTAAGCTAGTACATCAAAGTTATTAAGGTTTTTGTCCCTCTTGGCGAAGGAAAATTTGAACACATAATTTGAAGCCACGCCCCTATCATATATCTCAGCGGATCTGCACCAAATTTTGCCCACTTGTGCCCCTATGTGTGAATATGGACCACAGGAAATTTGAAGGCGATTGAGTAAAGCGTTTAGGAGAAACAAGGAGCAGTTTGGGACCTGCAAACGTGCAAAAATGGGCCAAAAATGCACATTCAAAAATTCATAACTCTTTTTCTGTACATCTGAGCACATGGCTCACGCTGACTTTTTTGTAGGTCTCTAGGTCCTACATATGCCTAAAAATTTTCGTAGCTCTAGGTCAAACGGGCCGGGACCAGGTGCACTTTTTCAACCTTAGGTGGCGCTGCAGAGCCATTTTTTTTGCATTGTTTTGGGAAACACAAAAATATCCAATTTTTCACCGGGCCCGACAAATGTGCAAATTTTGGTGACTTTTCGTGCATGTTTAGGCCCTCAAAAATGGAAAAGCGCTGCACAGTAAATAATAATAATAACTAGAGCTGCAAGCAGCTATAAAGGGCCCTCGCAGACCTGTGCACGTTGGGCTATGAACAGGTCGGGGTATGAACAAGGACTATGAACGATGAAAAAGTAGTTGTAGATGACTTCAGTGCAGGACTCTTACCAAATATGTAAAATTTAGTCAAGGTGGGACATTGTGGGTGGAGTTACTGCAGCTTTTATTGTTCCAATGTTGTGACTTTCAATGCCATATAGGCCACACCCACTGTCGAAACATCGTACTGATTTGTGGAGGGCATAAGGCATGGCCACTGGCTTTTCAGAAAACATTTAAGGGATATCACTTCAAGGGGCTCAGCAGAGTACATAAAAACATTAAGGATTGGCTTTTTTTTTGCTGCAACTAGGTGGCGCTTGTACTATGATAAAAAATTGGCATGTAGGTGTGTTTCACATTGGACTCCCATCCCATATATGAAGTTTTAAAAATATCAGATCGTCTAGGTCCATTTTCAGCAACTTCTACCGTTTTCACGAGACATCGGATTTTGAGTTGGCATAGAGGCCACGCCCTTTATTGAAAAGTCATAAAAGTTGGGAACCTTAATGTTCCAATGTGTCATAGCTTTTCTGACCATTTTTGAGTTCATTTAGTCAAACAGGCATTTCACAGTACATAAAAGTATAATAAATGAGATTTTTGTCCGCCACTGGGTGGCGCTGTAAATGATTTGAAATTTTATCACATAGCTGTATTATTGCATGACGTTTAAAGTCCCAGGAAAGTTTCAGATGGTTTGAAGCTGTCATAGCTGAGTTATTAAGATTTTTGTCACTCTTGGCGAAGGAAATATTAAACATAATTTGAAGCTCCGCCCCCATCTTTTATGTCAAGAGATCTTCACGATATTTGGACTATGTGTGCCCCTCAGTTGGATAATGATTAATGCCAAAGTTTAAGGTAATGGGGTGAAGATTTTAAGAGAAAAAGGCACTAGTTTGAGACCAGCTAATGTCTAAGAATGGGACAAAACTGCACATTAAAAAAATTCATAACAATTTTTCTGTACATCTTAGCACATCACTTCTATTGACTTTTTTGTAGGTCTTACAGTTCTTCATTTGCCTACAAAGTTTCATAGCTGTAGGTCAAACCAAACAGGATTGACTGTAATCTTTCGACTAATGACATTTTTTGCAGCCACTAGGTGGCGCTAGCTTTAAACTGGAATATATTTTGTCAATATGTTCAGGAGAATATTTTTATCCAATGTGTGAAATTGTGAGAAGATCAGATCATCTGGGTCAAATTACAGCAACTTTTACTGGACAGATAAAGCTTCGGAATGAAAATGGTCATAGAGGCCACGCCCGTTATCGAAACTTCGTAAAATTTGGTGGAGGTCAGCAGGGCTATCTAGAGGCTTTTCAGACTTAATTTCAGCGATATTACTTCAAAGGGCTCAGCTAAACACATAAAAACGTTTAAAAAATGCTATATTTTTGGCTGCCACTAGGTGGGGCTCGCACTATAACAAAAAATACGTTGATAGGTGTTTTCCGCATTGGTACCCCATCAAATATGTAATGTTTAGAAAAGATGAGACCATCTGGGTCCAAATACAGCAACTTTGTTCGTTTTCGCGAGAAATCAGACGGACACTTTTGTTTGCCACTCGGTGGCCTTATAAGCAATTTAAGATTTTTTTAAACACATTTGTTAAGGGTTTAAGTCTTCATGTGTCTGTGAAGTTTCAGATTTTTCCAAGCTTGTAAAGCTGAGTTATAAAGGTTTGTTTCACATGTGGCAAAATAATCATCAAAGGCATAATATAAAGCCCCGCCCCCAACATATTTGATGGCGGATCATCACAAAAATTTGAACAATTGTGCCTCAGAGTCAGATAAAACATCACAGCAAATTTGAAGTCGATCGGGTCAAGCGTTTGGGAGAAAAAAGGAGCAGTTCGGGACCTGCAAATGAGCAAAAACGGGCCAAAAGTGCACATTCAAAAATTCATAACTCTCTTTCTGTACATCTGAGCACATGGCTCGCGCTGACTTTTTTGTAGGGCTCAAGGTCCTACATAAGGCTACAAATTTTTGGAGCTCTAGGTCAAACGGGCCGGGAGTGAGAGGCTATTTTCCACTCATAAGGCCATTTTGGGGCCAATTACAGCCACTTTTTTCGTTTTGGCGAGTCATCTGACTTTGAAGTGGCGTGCAGACCACGCCCATTGTCGAAAAGTCGTAAAATTTTAAAACCTTAATATTCCATGTCTTAATGATATTCTGACCAATTTTCATTTGTTTTACTCAAACAGACTGAGCACAATACATGAAAGTGTAAAAAATGACATTTTAATCAACCACTAGGCGGCGCTAGTAGGTATTTAAAAAAACTTTTTTTAAAGGTGTTAAAGACATAAGTTTCCATGTGTCTATGAAGTTTTAGATTTTTTTAAGCTAGTACATCAAAGTTATTAAGGTTTTTGTCCCTCTTGGCGAAGGAAAAATTGAACACATAATTAGAGGCCACGCCCCTATCATATATGTCAGCGGATCTGCACCAAAATTTGCCCAGTTGTGCCCCTATGTGTGAATATGGACCACAGCAAATTTGAAGGCGATTGAGTAAAGCGTTTAGGAGAAACAAGGAGCAGTTTGGGACCTGCAAACGTGCAAAAATGGGCCAAAAATGCACATTCAAAAATTCATAACTCTTTTTCTGTACATCTGAGCACATGGCTCGCGCTGACTTTTTTGTAGGTCTCTAGGCCCTTCATATGCCTAAAAATTTTCGTAGCTCTAGGTCAAACGGGCCGGGACCAGGTGCACTTTTTCGACCTTAGGTGGCGCTGCAGAGCAATTTTTTTTGCATTCTTTTGAGAAACACAAAAATATCCAATTTTTCACCGGGCCCGACAAATGCGCAAATTTTGGTGACTTTTCGTGCATGTTTAGACCCTCAAAAATGGAAAAGCGCTGCACAGTAAATAATAATAATAATAATAATAATAATAACTAGAGCTGCAAGCAGCTATAAAGGGCCCTCGCAGACCTGTGCACGTTGAGGTATGAACAGGTCGGGGTATGAACAAGGACTATGAATGATGAAATAGTAGTTGTATATCACTTCATTGCAGGACTCTTTCCAAATATGTAAAATTTAGACAAGGTGGGACAATGTGGGTGGAGTTACTGCAGCTTTTATTGTTCCAATTTTGTGACTTTCAATGCCATATAGGCCACAGCCACTGTCGAAACATCGTACTGATTTGTGGAGGGCATAAGGCATGGCCACTGGCTTTTCGGAAAACATTTAAGGGATATCACTTCAAGGGGCTCAGCAGAGTACATAAAAACATTAAGGATTTGCTATATTTTTTGCTGCCATTAGGTGGCGCTCGTACTATGATAAAAATAGGCTTGTAGGTGTGTTTCACATTGGACTCCCATCCCATATATGAAGTTTTGCAAACATCAGATCATCTAGGTCCAATTACAGCAACTTTTACCGTTTTGGCGAGACATCAGACTTTGAGTTTGCATAGAGGCCACGCCCTTTAATGAAAAGTCATATAAGTTGAGAACCTTAATGTTCCAATGTGTCATAGCTTTTCTGACCATTTTTGAGTTCATTTAGTCAAACAGGCATTTCAGAGTACATAAAAGTATAAAAAATGAGATTTTTGTCCGCCACTGGGTGGCGCTGTAAATGATTTGAAAGTTTATCACATAGCTGTATTATTGCATGACTTTTAAAGGCCCAGGAAAGTTTCAGATGGTTTGAAGCTGTCATAGCTGAGTTAATAATATTTTTGTCACTCTTGGCGAAGGAAATATTAAACATAATTTGAAGCTCCGCCCCCATCTTTTATGTCAAGAGATCTTCACGATATTTGGACTATGTGTGCCCCTCAGTTGGATAATGATTCATGCCAAAGTTGAAGGTAATGGGGTGAATCGTTTAAGAGAAAAAGGCACTAGTTTGAGACCAGCTAATGTCTAAGAATGGGACAAAACTGCACATTAAAAAAATTCATAACAATTTTTCTGTACATCCTAGCACATCACTTCTATTGACTTTTTTGTAGGCCTTGCAGTCCTTCATTTGCCTACAAATTTTCATAGCTGTAGGTAAAACCAAACAGGATTGACTGTAATCTTTCGACTAATGACATTTTTTGCAGCCACTAGGTGGCGCTAGCTTTAAACTGGAATATATTTTTGTCGATATGTTCAGGAGAATATGTTCATCCAATGTGTGAAATTGTGAGAAGATCAGATCATCTGGGTCAAATTACAGCAACTTTTACTGGACAGATAAAGCTTCGGAATGAAAATGGTCGTAGAGACCACGCCCATTATCGAAACTTCGTAAAATTTGGTGGAGGTCAGCAGGGCTGTCTAGAGGCTTTTCAGACTTAATTTCAGCGATATTACATCAAAGGGCTCAGCTAAACACATAAAAACGTTTAAAAAATGCTATATTTTTGGCTGCCACTAGGTGGCGCTCGCACTATAACAAAAAATACGTTGATAGGTGTATTCCGCATTGGAAACCCATCAAATATATGAAGTTTAGAAAAGATAAGACCATCTGGGACCAAACACAGCAACTTTGTTCGTTTTGGCGAGACATCAGACTGACATTTTTGTTTGCCACTAGATGGCCTTATAAGCAATTGAAGATTTTTTTAAACACTTGTGTTAAGGGCTTAAGTCTTCATGTGTATGTGAAGTTTCAGATTTTTCTAAGCTTGTAAAGCTGAGTTATAAAGGTTTGTTTCACATGTGGCAAAGTAATCATCAAAGGCATAATATGAAGCCCCGCCCCCAACATATTTGATGGCGGATCATCCCGAAAATTTGAACAATTGTGCCTCACAGTCAGATCAAACATCACAGCAAATTTGAAGTCGATCGGGTCAAGCGTTTGGGAGAAAAAAGGAGCAGTTCGGGACCTGCAAATGAGCAGAAACGGGCCAAAAGTGCACATTCAAAAATTCATAACTCTCTTTCTGTACATCTGAGCATATGGCTCACGCTGACTTTTTTGTAGGGCGCGAGGTCCTACATAAGGCTACAAATTTTTGTAGCTCTAGGTCAAATGGGCCGGGAGTAAGAGGCTATTTTCCACTCATAAGGCCATTTTGGGGCCAATTACAGCCACTTTTTTCGTTTTGGCGAGTCATCTGACTTTGAAGTGGCGTGCAGACCACGCCCTTTATCGAAAAGTCATAAAATTTTAAAATCTTAATATTCCATGTCTTAATGATATTCTGACCAATTTTCACTTGTTTTACTCAAACAGACTGAGCACAATACATGAGAGTGTAAAAAATGACATTTTAATCAACCACTAGGCGGCGCTAGTAGGTATTTAAAAAAACATTTTTTAAAGGTGTTAAAGACATAAGTGTTCATGTGTCTATGAAGTTTTAGATTTTTTTAAGCTAGTACATCAAAGTTATTAAGGTTTTTGTCCCTCTTGGCGAAGGAAAAATTGAACACATTATTTGAAGCCACGCCCCTATCATATATGTCAGCGGATCTGCACCAAATTTCGCCCACTTGTGCCCCTATGTGTGAATATGGACCACAGCAAATTTGAAGGTGATTGAGTAAAGCGTTTAGGAGAAACAAGGAGCAGTTTGGGACCTGCAAACGTGCAAAAATGGGCCAAAAATGCACATTCAAAAATTCATAACTCTTTTTCTGTACATCTGAGCACATGGCTCGCGCTGACTTTTTTGTAGGTCTCTAGGTCCTACATATGCCTAAAAATTTTCGTAGCTCTAGGTCAAACGGGCCGGGACCAGGTGCACTTTTTCGACCTTAGGTGGCGCTGCAGAGCCATTTTTTTTGCGTTGTTTTGGGAAACACAAAAATATCCAATTTTTCACCGGGCCCGACAAATGTGCAAATTTTGGTGACTTTTCGTGCATGTTTAGGCCCTCAAAAATGGAAAAGCGCTGCACAGTAAATAATAATAATAATAATAATAATAACTAGAGCTGCAAGCAGCTATAAAGGGCCCTCGCAGACCTGTGCACGTTGGGGTATGCACAGGTCGGGGTATGAACAAGGACTATGAATGATGAAAAATTAGTTGTAGATCACTTCAGTGCAGGACTATTACCAAATATGTAAAATTTAGACAAGGTGGGACAATGTGTGTGGAGTTACTGCAGCTTTCATTGTTCCAATTTTGTGACTTTCAATGCCATATAGGCCACACCCACTGTCGAAACATTGTACTGATTTGTGGGGGGCATAAGGCATGGCCACTGGCTTTTCAGAAAACATTTAAGGGATATCACTTCAAGGGGCTCAGCAGAGTACATAAAAACATTAAGGATTTGCTATATTTTTTGCTGCCACTAGGTGGCGCTCGTACTATGATAAAAAATAGGCTTGTAGGTGTGTTTGACATTGGACTCCCATCCCATATATGAAGTTTTGCAAACATCAGATCATCTAGGTCCAATTACAGCAACTTTGACCGTTTTTGCGAGACATCAGACTTTGAGTTTGCATAGAGGCCACACCCTTTAATGAAAAGTCATAAAAGTTGAGAACCTTAATGTTCCAATGTGTCATAGATTTTCTGACCATTTTTGAGTTCATTTAGTCAAACAGGCATTTCACAGTACATAAAAGTATAAAAAATGAGATTTTTGTCCGCCACTGGGTGGCGCTGTAAATGATTTGAAAGTTTATCACATAGCTGTATTATTGCATGACTTTTAAAGTCCCAGGAAAGTTTCAGATGGTTTGACGCTGTCATAGCTGAGTTATTAATATTTTTGTCAACCTTGGCGAAGGAAGTATTAAACATAATTTGAAGCTCCGCCCCCATCTTTTCTGTCAAGATATCTTCACGATATTTGGACTATGTGTGCCCCTCAGTTGGATAATGATTCATGCCAAATTTGAAGGTAATGGGGTGAATCGTTTAAGAGAAAAAGGCACTAGTTTGAGACCAGCTAATGTCTAAGAATGGGACAAAACTGCACATTAAAAAAATTCATAACAATTTTTCTGTACATTCTAGCACATCACTTCTATTGACTTTTTTGTAGGTCTTCCAGTCCTTCATTTGCATACAAAGTTTCATAGCTGTAGTTCAAACCAAACAGGATTGACTGTAATCTTGCAACTAATGACATTTTTTGCAGCCACTAGGTGGCGCTAGCTTTAAACTGGAATATATTTTTGTCGATATGTTCAGGAGAATATTTTCATCCAATGTGTGAAATTGTGAGAAGATCAGATCATCTGGGTCAAATTACAGCAACTTTTACTGGACAGATAAAGCTTCGGAATGAAAATGGTCGTAGAGACCACGGCCATTATCGAAAGTTCGTAAAATTTGGTGGGGGTCAGCAAGGCTGTCTAGAGGCTTTTCAGACTTAATTTCAGCGATATTACTTCAAAGGGCTCAGCTAAACACATAAAAACGTTTAAAAAATGCTATATTTTTGGCTGCTACTAGGTGGCGCTCACACTATAGCAAAAAATAAGTTGATAGGTGTATTCCGCATTGGAAACCCATCAAATATGTAATGTTTAGAAAAGATAAGACCATCTGGGTCCAAATACAGCAATTTTGTTCGTTTTCGCGAGAAATCAGACTGACATTTTTGTTTGCCACTAGGTGGCCTTATAAGCAATTGAAGATTTTTTTAAATACATGTGTTAAGGGCTTGAGTCTTCATGTGTCTGTGAAGTTTCAGATTTTTCCAAGCTTGGAAAGCTGAGTTATAAAGGTTTGTTTCACATGTGGCAAAGTAATCATCAAAGGCTTAATATGAAGCCCCGCCCGCAACATATTTGATTGCGGATCGTCACGAAAATTTGAACAATTGTGCCTCACAGTCAGATAAAACATCACAGCAAATTTGAAGTCGATCGGGTCAAGCGTTTGGGAGAAAAAAGGAGCAGTTCGGGACCTGCAAATGAGCAAAAACGGGCCAAAGGTGCACATTCAAAAATTCATAACTCTCTTTCTGTACATCTGAGCATATGGCTCACGCTGACTTTTTTGTAGGGCTTGAGGTCCTACATAAGGCTACAAATTTTTGTAGCTCTAGGTCAAATGGGCCGGGAGTAAGAGGCTATTTTCCACTCATAAGGCCATTTTGGGGCCAATTACAGCCACTTTTTTCGTTTTGGCGAGTCATCTGACTTTGAGGTGGCGTGCAGACTACGCCCATTATCGAAAAGTCGTAAAATTTTAAAACCTTAATATTCCATGTCTTATTGATATTCTGACCAATTTTCATTTGTTTTACTCAAACAGACTGAGCACAATACATGAGAGTGTAAAAAATGACATTTTAATCAACCACTAGGCGGCGCTAGTAGGTATTTAAAAAAACTTTTTTTACAGGTGTTAAAGACATAAGTTTCCATGTGTGTATGAAGTTTTAGATTTTTTTAAGCTAGTACATCAAAGTTATTAAGGTTTTTGTCCCTCTTGGCGAAGGAAAAATTGAACACATTATTTGAAGCCACGCCCCTATCATATATGTCAGCGGATCTGCACCAAATTTCGCCCACTTGTGGCTCTATGTGTGAATATGGACCACAGCAAATTTGAAGGTGATTGAGTAAAGCGTTTAGGAGAAACAAGGAGCAGTTTGGGACCTACAAACGTGCAAAAATGGGCCAAAAATGCACATTCAAAAATTCATAACTCTTTTTCTGTACATCTGAGCACATGGCTCGCGCTGACTTTTTTGTAGGTTTCTAGGTCCTACATATGCCAAAAATTTTTCGTAGCTCTAGGTCAAACGGGCCGGGACCAGGTGCACTTTTTCGACCTTAGGTGGCGCTGCAGAGCCATTTTTTTTGCATTGTTTTGGGAAACACAAAAATATCCAATTTTTCACCGGGCCCGACAAATGTGCAAATTTTGGTGACTTTTCGTGCATGTTTAGGCCCTCAAAAATGGAAAAGCGCTGCACAGTAAATAATAATAATAATAATAATAATAATAATAATAATCTGGAGAAAAACAAGAGGGCTCTCGCAGCGGTAGCTGCTCGGGCCCTAATAATAATAATAATCTGGAGAAAAACAAGAGGGCTCTCGCAGCGGTAGCTGCTCGGGCCCTAATAATAATAATCTGGAGAAAAACAAGAGGGCTCTCGCAGCGGTAGCTGCTCGGGCCCTAATAATAATAATAATAATAATAATAATCCGGAGAAAAACAAGAGGGCTCTCGCAGCGGTAGCTGCTCGGGCCCTAATAATCCGGAGAAAAACAAGAGGGCTCTCGCAGCGGTAGCTGCTCGGGCCCTAATAATCTGGAGAAAAACAAGAGGGCTCTCGCAGCGGTAGCTGCTCGGGCCCTAATAAGAATAATAATCTGGAGAAAAACAAGAGGGCTCTCGCAGCGGTAGCTGCTCGGGCCCTAATAATCTGGAGAAAAACAAGAGGGCTCTCGCAGCGGTAGCTGCTCGGGCCCTAATAATAATAATAATAATAATAATAATAATCTGGAGAAAAACAAGAGGGCTCTCGCAGCGGTAGCTGCTCGGGCCCTAATAATAATCCGGAGAAAAACAAGAGGGCTCTCGCAGCGGTAGCTGCTTGGGCACTAATAAGTAACAGATTAATCATTTATTTCTGAAGAATCATGGTTGTAGCTCTAAATTTGAAAATATTACACTGAATCCATGGGATCGGTATTAGTATTTTCTGATCACAGTCATGGATAACTAGTATCCGTATTGGTAGCTTACCCTGATCAGAAAACGCCCATGTTTTTATTTCTTTAAAATAACCAGAACAATCAGACTAATAAGTAATAAAGCTAGCATTCTTTGCTTTAAGTAACACAATATGTAACAGTTCGCAGCCTTGTCTATAAATATTTGTCTTTTGCAGTGTATTACAAATCACTACAAATTCAATGTTTGATTATACAACCTTTCCATACATATATTGCTGAATGATAATCCGAAAATAATTTCTTTTGATCTTTTTTTTTTACAAGTTAGTTTGCTCTGTTTCACAGTCCTTTGAGAAACAACTCCAGTTTAAACCCCAGGTGAAACTAAATTAAACCTTCACCTTGACAAAGTTTCTCGCTTCCAACTACTGAGTGATTCCCTCCCTGAAGTCAATTTTGCAGACAGGTAATATTTCTAAAGCATCCCTTCTTATTTCATGTTTTTCTGTCTTGTTTTCCTTGCACATGATTATATAAAATACAGAACATCTAATAGTATAAGGTCTGAAACAACCTGGTCAAACATTATGCGGACTGCGCAAAACAGTAATGTTTTGAAAATGATGTTGGCTTATCTGGCAAAGCGTCAACATTGACTTGGCTGTATGACAAATTACACAGACACTGAAGGCCTAAGTATGGAATGCACTTTCAACTTTTCCATGATATTCTAATATTTTGACGAGCACTTGTGAATAAAACTTACCTCTTTACCAAGGTCCTCCCTGATGACCTGCTTGATCTCTTCCATGCTGCTTTGAGGAGCTTGACTATGGAGTATCTTCAGTGTGGATGTGTATTCTTCTGGAAGGAGATAATCTAGAGCACCAAGGTGCTGTCCAATCTTGATAAAGGTACCACGATTTGCACAGCACAAGTCGCGAAGACGCTCTGCTGAACGTCGATGTACCTACAAGCAGTAGAGAAAGCCAATACATTGTACAATATATTTGTATTCGTAAAATCAATTATATACAATAGTTACATAATTTTGTAGACACGCACATATACAAATCCGAATTTTCTCAGCTCATTTAAAAACTTTGTGAACTTAGTTTAGAACTTCATGTAACAACAAAACAAAAAAAAAACTTTCATCACAATATGAAAATATGAAGTTATTTGAATGTTGAATAGTTACTTTAATAAACATCCTTAATTCCCTAACAACCTCGAACAGTACAAGAAACATAAAAAGAAAAATGACCAACAGTACCTTTTGGTACTAAGAAGGACCCCCAAGAACTTTGCTAAGAAAAGGAAAACACAAGGCATATGGGAGGAAAATAACAACAGAGGCCATAGTACACGCCTGTAAAAAACCTGGGGGGATAATTTAGGCTGAATAGCAGCCATTTCAAGCGCCCTGCAGCAGGTCACATAATGTGGCCTTAATGTGTATAAGTTGTCAGTGTACTTCAGCTGATGTGCCAAGTATATTGTTTTGATGCCATGGGGACTGCTTTGTCCATATGTTCAGGCCATTTGGTGAAAGAGGGGGAGAGAGATTGTAGCGTTAAGCAGATATCCAGTTTTTAGCATATGACTCTTAATGGGGCTTCAACGAGCAAGCAATACTTTGAGGTAAAATATACACACACATACACACGCACACACACAAGGAATTAAGCGTGTATAGACATATGAGTGCGGAGTGACTCGCAAAGTCACAAACGCACACTGACTGCCATGTTTTGAGGTGTCTTATGATAAAAAAAATGGCATAAGAGGGGATTTAAAAAAAAAGTTGCGGTCCACGTCTTAAGATGAAAAAAAACGTAAGGCCGGGACATTGTAAACCGGGGGTCCACTGTTTATTAGTGCTTAATTCAAACTCATTGGTTAGCCATGGGTCCTAGTAGTGATATTAAAGGGAGAAGTAAGAGGATGATTAGTATGGAAATGAAGCTGGAAATAAGCAAGAAAAACGAA